>NW_026894655.1:0-97596 GCF_032452875.1 Bos javanicus | reverse complement strand
GTGCATGATCAGTCACGTAGATCAGTGCATGATCATTCACGTGATCTTTGCATGATCAGTCACGTTACCAGTATATGATTTCTACGTGATCATTCCATGACGGCCACGTGAGCAGTGCATGATAGCCACGTGATGTGTGCATGAGTTACGTGAGCAGAGTATGATCAGCCACGTGATCAGTGCATGAGTGCCACGTGATCAGTGCATGATATGTCACGTGACAGGTGTGTGATCAGCCACGTGAACAGTGCATGTTCAGCCACGTGATCAGTGCATGATAGCCACGTGATCAGTGCATGATCAGTTACGTGAGCAGTGTATGATCATCCACATGAGCACTGCATTGTCAGACACGTGAACAGTGTATGATCAGCCACGTGATCAGTGCATGATATCCAAGTGATCAGTGCATGATCAATCACGTGATCAGTGTATGATCAGCCACGTGAACAGTGCATGTTCAGTCACGTGATCTGGGCCTGCTGAGCTGCGTGATTACTGTCTGCTCATCTGCTTGACAATTGCCACCTGAGCTGCACGATTCCTGCCTGTCATCTGCTTGACAATTGCCAGCTGTGCTGCCTAATTCCTGCCTGCTCAGCTGCTTGATTATTGCCAGCTGAGCGTCATGATTCCTCACATCTGAGTTCCATGATTATTGCCTGCTGACTGTTTGATTCGTGCCTACTCAGCTCTTTGTTTATTGCCTCCAGAGGCACATGATCAGTGTATGATAGCAAACATGATCAGCGCATGATCAGTCACATGATCAGCGCCATTAAGTGACGTGATCACTACATGATAGTCATGTGATCAGTCCATGCTCAGTCACGGTATCAGTGCATGATCAGCCACGTGATGAGTGCATGATCTGTCACAAGATTAGTGTATGATCATCCACGTGATCAGTGCATGGGCAGTCATGTGATCAGTGCATGATATAGACGTGAAGAGTGCATGATCAGTCTCGTGATCAGTGCATGATAGCCACGTGATCAGTGCATGATCAGTCACCTGATGGGTGTATGATCATTCACGTGACCTGTACATGGTAGCTACATGATCATTGCATAATCAGCCACGTGAGTAGTGCATGATAGCCACGTGATCACTGCATGATCAGTCACGTGATGAGTGCATGTTCAGTCATGTGACCAGTACATGGTAGCTGCGTGATCATCGCATGATCAGCCAGGTTAGCAGTGCATGATAGCCACGTGATCAGTGCATGATCAGACACGAGATCAGTGCATGATCAGTCACGTGATCAGTGCATGATCAGCCACGTGATCAGTGCATGATATCCAAGTGATCAGTGCATGATCATCACGTGATCAGTGTATGATCAGCCACGTGAACAGTGCATGCTCAGTCACGTGATCAGGGCCTGCTGAGCTTCGTGATTACTGTCTGCTCATCTGCTTGACAATTGCCAGCTGAGCTGCACGATTCCTGCCTGTCATCTGCTTGACAATTGCCAGCTGTGCTGCGTAATTCCTGCCTGCTCAGCTGCTTTATTATTGCCAGCTGAGCAGCATGATTCCTCTCAGCTGAGTTCCATGATTATTGCCTGCTGACTGTTTGATTCGTGCCTACTCAGCTCTTTGTTTATTGCCTCCAGAGGCACATGATCACTGTATGATAGCAAACATGATCAGCGCATGATCAGTCACATGATCAGCGCCATTAAGTCACGTGATCACTACATGATACTCATGTGGTCAGTCCATGCTCAGTCTCGTGATCAGTTCATGATAGCCACGTGATCAGTGCATGATGAGTCACCTGATGGGTGTATGATCATTCACGTGACCTGTACATGGTAGCTACATGATCATTGCATGATCAGCCACGTGAGTAGCTCATGATAGCCACGTGATCACTGCATGATCAGTCACGTGATCAGTGCATGATCAGTCATGTGACCAGTACATGGTAGCTGCGTGATCATGGCATGATCAGCCACGTGAGCAGTGCATGATAGCCACGTGATCAGTGCATGATCAGACACGAGATCGGTGCATGATCAGTCACGTGATCAGTGCATGATCAGCCACGTGATCAGTGCATGACCAGGCACGTGATCAGTGTATGTCCAGCCAAGTGATCAGTGCATGATAGCCACGTGATCAGTGCATGATCAGTCACGTGATCAGTGCATGATCAGTTATGTGATCAGTGTATGATCAGCCACGTGATCAGTGCATGATCAGTCATGTGACCAGTACATGGTAGCTACGTGATCATTGCTTGATCAGCCACGTGATCAGTGCATGATAGCCACGTGATCAGTGCATGATAGCCAGGTGATCAGTGCATGATCAGTCATGTGATACGTGTGTGATCAGCCACGTGATCAGTGCATGATATCCACGTGATCATTGCATGAGAGCCACGTGATCAGTGCATGATCAGTCACGTGATACATGTGTGATCAGCCACGTGATCAGTGCATGATGAGCCACGTGATCAGTGCAGGATCAATTACGTGATCAGTGCATGATCAGTCACGTGACCAGTACATGGTTGCTACGTGATCGTTACATGATCAGCCACGTGAGCAGAGCATGAAAGCCACGTGGTCAGTGCATGATCAGTCACGTGATCAGTACATGATCAGTCACATGAACAGTGCATGATCATTTACGTGATCTTTGCATGATCAGTCACGTTACCAGTATATGGTTGCTACATGATCTTTCCATGACGAGCCACGTGAGCAGTGCATGATAGCCACGTGATGTGTGCATGAGTTACGTGAGCAGAGTATGATCAGCCACGTGATCAGTGCATGAGTGACACGTGATCAGTGCATGATATGTCACGTGACAGGTGTGTGATCAGCCACGTGAACAGTGCATGTTCAGCCACGTGATCAGTGCATGATAGCCACGTGAACAGTGCATGATCAGTTACGTGAGCAGTGTATGATCAGCCACGTGATCAGTGCATGGTCAGACACGTGAACAGTGTATGATCAGCCACGTGATCAGTGCATGATATCCAAGTGATCAGTACATGATCATCACGTGATCAGTGTATGATCAGCCACGTGAACAGTGCATGCTCAGTCACGTGATCTGGGCCTGCTGAGCTGCGTGATTACTGTCTGCTCATCTGCTTGACAATTGCCAGCTGAGCTGCACGATTCCTGCCTGTCATCTGCTTGACAATTGCCAGCTGTGCTGCGTAATTCCTGCCTGTTCAGCTGCTTGATTATTGCCAGCTGAGCAGCATGATTCCTCACACCTGAGTTCCATGGTTATTGCCTGCTGACTGTTTGATTCGTGCCTACTCAGCTCTTTGTTTATTGCCTCCAGAGGCACATGATCAGTGTATGATAGCAAACATGATCAGCGCATGATCAGTCACATGATCAGCGCCATTAAGTCACGTGATCACTACATGATAGTCATGTGATCAGTCCATGCTCAGTCACGGTATCAGTGCATGATCAGCCACGTGATCAGTGCATGATCTGTCACAAGATTAGTGTATGATCATCCACGTGATCAGTGCACGGGCAGTCATGTGATCAGTGCATGATATAGACGTGAACAGTGCATGATCAGTCTCGTGATCAGTGCATGATAGCCACGTGATCAGTGCATGATCAGTCACCTGATGGGTGTATGATTATTCACGTGACCTGTACATGGTAGCTACATGATCATTGCATGATCAGCCACGTGAGTAGTTCATGATAGCCACGTGACCACTGCATGATCAGTCACGTGATCAGTGCATGATCAGTCATGTGACCAGTACATGGTAGCTGCGTGATCATGGCATGATCAGCCATGTGAGCAGTGCATGATAGCCACGTGATCAGTGCATGATCAGACACGAGATCAGTGCATGATCAGTCACGTGATCAGTGCATGATCAGCCACGTGATCAGTGCATGACCAGGCACGTGATCAGTGTATGTCCAGCCAAGTGATCAGTGCATGATAGCCACGTGATCAGTGCATGATCAGTCACGTGATCAGTGCATGATCAGTTATGTGATCAGTGTATGATCAGCCACGTGATCAGTGCATGATCAGCCACATGATCAGTGCATGATCAATTACGTGCTCAGTGCATGATCAGTCACGTGACCAGTACATGGTAGCTACGTGATCATTGCCTGATCAGCCACGTGATCAGTGCATGATAGCCACGTGATCAGTGCATGATCAGTCATGTGATACGTGTGTGATCAGCCACATGATCAGTGCATGATATCCACGTGATCAGTGCATGATCAGCCACGTGATCAGTGCATGAGAGCCACGGGATCAGTGCATGATCAGTCACGTGATACATGTGTGATCAGCCACGTTATCAGTGCATGATGAGCAACGTGATCAGTGCAGGATCAATTACGTGATCAGTGCATGATCAGTCACGTGACCAGTACATGGTTGCTACGTGATCGTTGCATGATCAGCCACGTGAGCAGAGCATGATAGCCACGTGGTCAGTGCATGATCAGTCACGTGATCAGTACATGATCAGTCACGTGAACAGTGCATGATCATTCACGTGATCTTTGCATGATCAGTCACGTTACCAGTATATGGTTGCTACGTGATCATTCCATGACGAGCCACGTGAGCAGTGCATGATAGCCACGTGATGTGTGCATGAGTTATGTGAGCAGAGTATGATCATCCACGTGATCAGTGCATGAGTGCCACGTGATCAGTGCATGATATGTCACGTGACAGGTGTGTGATCAGCCACGTGAACAGTGCATGTTCAGCCACGTGATCAGTGCATGATAGCCACGTGATCAGTGCATGATCAGTTACGTGAGCAGTGTATGATCAGCCACGTGATCAGTGCATGGTCAGACACGTGAACAGTGTATGATCAGCCACGTGATCAGTGCATGATAGCCAAGTGATCAGTGCATGATCATCACGTGATCAGTGTATGATCAGCCACGTGAACAGTGCATGCTCAGTCACGTGATCTGGGCCTGCCGAGCTGCGTGATTACTATCTGCTCATCTGCTTGACAATTGCCAGCTGAGCTGCACGATTCCTGAATGCTCAGCTGCTTGATTATTGCCAGCTGAGCAGCATGATTCCTCACACCTGTGTTCCATGATTATTGCCTGCTGACTGTTTGATTCGTGCCTACTCAGCTCTTTGTTTATTGCCTCCAGAGGCACATGATCAGTGTATGATAGCAAACATGATCAGCGCATGATCAGTCACATGATCAGCGCCATTAAGTCACGTGATCAGTACATGATAGTCATGTGATCAGTCCATGCTCAGTCACGGTATCAGTGCATGATCAGCCACGTGATCAGTGCATGATCTGTCACAAGATTAGTGTATGATCATCCACGTGATCAGTGCACGGGCAGTCATGTGATCAGTGCATGATATAGACGTGAACAGTGCATGATCAGTCTTGTGATCAGTGCATGATAGCCACGTGATCAGTGCATGATCAGTCACCTGATGGGTGTATGATCATTCACGTGACCTGTACATGGTAGCTACATGATCATTGCATGATCAGCCACGTGAGTAGTTCATGATAGCCACGTGATCACTGCATGATCAGTCACGTGATCAGTGCATGCTCAGTCATGTGACCAGTACATGGTAGCTGCGTGATCATGGCATGATCAGCCACGTGAGCAGTGCATGATAGCCACGTGATCAGTGCATGATCAGTCACGTGATCAGTGCATGATCAGTTACGTGATCAGTGCATGATCAGCCACGTGATCAGCAGATCAGCCACGTGATCAGTGCATGATCCACGTGATCAGTGCATGATCAGTCACGTGATCAGTGCATGATCACACGTGATCAGTGCATGATCAGCCACGTGATCAGTGCATGATCAGCCACGTGATCAGTGCATGATAGCCACGTGATCAGTGCATGATCAGTCACGTGATCAGTGCATGATCAGTCACGTGATCAGTGCATGGTAGCTGCGTGATCATGCATGATCAGCCACGTGATCATGATAGCCACGTGATCAGTGCATGATCAGCCACGTGATCAGTGCATGATCAGTCACGTGATCAGTGCATGATCAGCCACGTGATCAGTGCATGATCAGGCACGTGATCAGTGCATGATCAGCCACGTGATCAGTGCATGATAGCCACGTGATCAGTGCATGATCAGTCACGTGATCAGTGCATGATCAGTTACGTGATCAGTGCATGATCAGCCACGTGATCAGTGCATGATCAGCCACGTGATCAGTGCATGATCACGTGATCAGTGCATGATCAGTCACGTGATCAGTGCATGATCAGGCACGTGATCAGTGCATGATCAGCCACGTGATCAGTGCATGATCAGTCACGTGATCAGTGCATGATCAGCCACGTGATCAGTGCATGATCAGTCACGTGATCAGTGCATGATAGACGTGATCAGTGCATGATCAGTCACGTGATCAGTGCATGATAGCCACGTGATCAGTGCATGATCAGTCACGTGATGGGTGCATGATCATTCACGTGATCAGTGCATGATAGCCACGTGATCAGTGCATGATCAGCCACGTGATCAGTGCATGATAGCCACGTGATCAGTGCATGATCAGTCACGTGATCAGTGCATGATCAGTCACGTGACCAGTGCATGATAGCTGCGTGATCAGTGCATGATCAGCCACGTGATCAGTGCATGATAGCCACGTGATCAGTGCATGATCAGTCACGTGATCAGTGCATGATCAGTTACGTGATCAGTGCATGATCAGCCACGTGATCAGTGCATGATCAGCCACGTGATCAGTGCATGATCAGTCACGTGATCAGTGCATGATCAGTCACGTGATCAGTGCATGGTCAGCTACGTGATCAGTGCATGATCAGCCACGTGATCAGTGCATGATAGCCACGTGATCAGTGCATGATCAGCCACGTGATCAGTGCATGATCAGTCACGTGATCAGTGCATGATCAGTCACGTGATCAGTGCATGGTAGCTGCGTGATCATGCATGATCAGCCACGTGATCAGTGCATGATCAGCCACGTGATCAGTGCATGATCAGTCACGTGATCAGTGCATGATCAGTCACGTGATCAGTGCATGATCAGCCACGTGATCAGTGCATGATCAGGCACGTGATCAGTGCATGTCCAGCCACGTGATCAGTGCATGATAGCCACGTGATCAGTGCATGATCAGTCACGTGATCAGTGCATGATCAGTTACGTGATCAGTGCATGATCAGCCACGTGATCAGTGCATGATCAGCCACGTGATCAGTGCATGATCAGTTACGTGATCAGTGCATGATCAGTCACGTGACCAGTACATGGTAGCTACGTGATCATTGCATGATCAGCCACGTGATCAGTGCATGATAGCCACGTGATCAGTGCATGATCAGTCATGTGATACGTGCATGATCAGCCACGTGATCAGTGCATGATAGCCACGTGATCAGTGCATGATCAGCCACGTGATCAGTGCATGATAGCCACGTGATCAGTGCATGATCAGTCACGTGATCATGTGTGATCAGCCACGTGATCAGTGCATGATCAGTCACGTGATCAGTGCATGATCAGCCACGTGATCAGTGCATGATCAGTCATGTGATCAGTGCATGATATAGACGTGATCAGTGCATGATCAGTCACGTGATCAGTGCATGATAGCCACGTGATCAGTGCATGATCAGTCACGTGATGGGTGCATGATCATTCACGTGACCAGTACATGGTAGCTACGTGATCATTGCATGATCAGCCACGTGATCAGTGCATGATAGCCACGTGATCAGTGCATGATCAGTCACGTGATCAGTGCATGATCAGTCACGTGACCAGTACATGATAGCTGCGTGATCATGGCATGATCAGCCACGTGATCAGTGCATGATAGCCACGTGATCAGTGCATGATCAGTCACGTGATCAGTGCATGATCAGTCACGTGATCAGTGCATGATCAGCCACGTGATCAGTGCATGATCAGGCACGTGATCAGTGCATGATCAGCCACGTGATCAGTGCATGATAGCCACGTGATCAGTGCATGATCAGTCACGTGATCAGTGCATGATCAGTTACGTGATCAGTGCATGATCAGCCACGTGATCAGTGCATGATCAGCCACGTGATCAGTGCATGATCAGTTACGTGATCAGTGCATGATCAGTCACGTGATCAGTACATGGTAGCCACGTGATCAGTGCATGATCAGCCACGTGATCAGTGCATGATAGCCACGTGATCAGTGCATGATCAGCCACGTGATCAGTGCATGATCAGCCACGTGAACAGTGCATGCTCAGTCACGTGATCTGGGCCTGCTGAGCTGCGTGATTACTGTCTGCTCATCTGCTTGACAATTGCCAGCTGAGCTGCACGATTCCTGCATGCTCAGCTGCTTGATTATTGCCAGCTGAGCAGCATGATTCCTCACACCTGAGTTCCATGATTATTGCCTGCTGACTGTTTGATTCGTGCCTACTCAGCTCTTTGTTTATTGCCTCCAGAGGCACATGATCAGTGTATGATAGCAAACATGATCAGCGCATGATCAGTCACATGATCAGCGCCATTAAGTCACGTGATCACTACATGATACTCATGTGATCAGTCCATGCTCAGTCACGGTATCAGTGCATGATCAGCCACGTGATCAGTGCATGATCTGTCACATGATTAGTGTATGATCATCCACGTGATCAGTGCATGGGCAGTCATGTGATCAGTGCATGATATAGACGTGATCAGTGCATGATCAGTCTCGTGATCAGTGCATGATAGCCACGTGATCAGTGCATGATCAGTCACCTGATGGGTGTATGATCATTCACGTGACCTGTACATGGTAGCTACATGATCATTGCATGATCAGCCACGTGAGTAGTGCATGATAGCCACGTGATCAGTGCATGATCAGTCACGTGATCAGTGCATGATCAGTCATGTGAACAGTACATGGTAGCTGCGTGATCATGGCATGATCAGCCACGTGATCAGTGCATGATAGCCACGTGATCAGTGCATGCTCAGACACGAGATCAGTGCATGATCAGTCACGTGATCAGTGCATGATCAGCCACGTGATCAGTGCATGATCAGCCACGTGATCAGTGCATGATCAATTGCGTGATCAGTGCATGATCAGTCACGTGATCAGTACATGATAGCTACGTGATCATTGCATGATCAGCCACGTGATCAGTGCATGATAGCCACGTGATCAGTGCATGATAGCCACGTGATCAGTGCATGATCAGTCATGTGATACGTGTGTGATCAGCCACGTGATCAGTGCATGATATCCACGTGATCAGTGCATGATCAGCCACGTGATCAGTGCATGATAGCCACGTGATCAGTGCATGATCAGTCACGTGATCATGTGTGATCAGCCACGTGATCAGTGCATGATGAGCCACGTGATCAGTGCATGATCAATTACGTGATCAGTGCATGATCAGTCACGTGACCAGTACATGGTAGCTACGTGATCATTGCATGATCAGCCACGTGAGCAGTGCATGATAGCCACGTGATCAGTGCATGATCAGTCACGTGATCAGTGCATGATCAGTCACGTGATCAGTGCATGATCATTTACGTGATCAGTGCATGATCAGTCACGTGACCAGTATATGGTTGCTACGTGATCTATCCATGACGAGCCACGTGATCAGTGCATGATAGCCACGTGATCAGTGCATGATCAGTTACGTGAGCAGTGTATGATCAGCCACGTGATCAGTGCATGGTCAGACTCGTGAACAGTGTATGATCAGCCACGTGATCAGTGCATGATATCCAAGTGATCAGTACATGATCATCACGTGATCAGTGTATGATCAGCCACGTGAACAGTGCATGCTCAGTCCCGTGATCTGGGCCTGCTGAGCTGCGTGATTACTGTCTGCTCATCTGCTTGACAATTGCCAGCTGAGCTGCACGATTCCTGCCTGTCATCTGCTTGACAATTGCCAGCTGTGCTGCGTAATTCCTGCCTGCTCAGCTGCTTTATTATTGCCAGCTGAGCAGCATGATTCCTCACACCTGAGTTCCATGATTATTGCCTGCTGACTGTTTGATTCGTGCCTACTCAGCTCTTTGTTTATTGCCTCCAGAGGCACATGATCAGTGTATGATAGCAAACATGATCAGCGCATTATCAGTCACATGATCAGCGCCATTAAGTCACGTGATCACTACATGATAGTCATGTGATCAGTCCATGCTCAGTCACGGTATCAGTGCATGATCAGCCACGTGATCAGTGCATGATCTGTCACAAGATTAGTGTATGATCATCCACGTGATCAGTGCATGGGCAGTCATGTGATCAGTGCATGATATAGACGTGATCAGTGCATGATCAGTCTCGTGATCAGTGCATGATAGCCACGTGATCAGTGCATGATCAGTCACCTGATGGGTGTATGATCATTCACGTGACCTGTACATGGTAGCTACATGATCATTGCATGATCAGCCACGTGAGTAGTGCATGATAGCCACGTGATCACTGCATGATCAGTCACGTGATCAGTGCATGATCAGTCAAGTGACCAGTACATGGTAGCTGCGTGATCATGGCATGATCAGCCACGTGAGCAGTGCATGATAGCCACGTGATCAGTGCATGATCAGTCACGTGATCAGTGCATGATCAGTCACGTGATCAGTGCATGATCAGCCACGTGATCAGTGCATGATCAGTCACGTGATCAGTGCATGATCAGCCACGTGATCAGTGCATGATCAGCACGTGATCAGTGCATGATCAGCCACGTGATCAGTGCATGATCAGCCACGTGATCAGTGCATGATCAGTCACGTGATCAGTGCATGATCAGTTACGTGATCAGTGCATGATCAGCCACGTGATCAGTGCATGATCAGCCACGTGATCAGTGCATGATAGCCACGTGATCAGTGCATGATAGCCACGTGATCAGTGCATGATCAGTCATGTGATAGTGTGTGATCAGCCACGTGATCAGTGCATGATATCCACGTGATCAGTGCATGACAGCCACGTGATCAGTGCATGAGAGCCACGTGATCAGTGCATGATCAGTCACGTGATCATGTGTGATCAGCCACGTGATCAGTGCATGATCAGCCACGTGATCAGTGCATGATCAATTACGTGATCAGTGCATGATCAGTCACGTGATCAGTGCATGGTTGCTACGTGATCAGTGCATGATCAGCCACGTGAGCAGTGCATGATAGCTACGTGATCAGTGCATGATCAGTCACGTGATCAGTGCATGATCAGTCACGTGATCAGTGCATGATCAGTCACGTGATCAGTGCATGATCAGTCACGTGACCAGTATATGGTTGCTACGTGATCATTCCATGACAGCCACGTGAGCAGTGCATGATAGCCACGTGATCAGTGCATGATCAGTCACGTGATCAGTGCATGATCAGTCACGTGATCAGTGCATGATCAGCCACGTGATCAGTGCATGATCAGCCACGTGATCAGTGCATGATAGCCACGTGATCAGTGCATGATCAGTCACGTGATCAGTGCATGATCAGTTACGTGATCAGTGCATGATCAGCCACGTGATCAGTGCATGATCAGCCACGTGATCAGTGCATGATCAGTTACGTGATCAGTGCATGATCAGTCACGTGATCAGTGCATGGTAGCTACGTGATCAGTGCATGATCAGCACGTGATCAGTGCATGATAGCCACGTGATCAGTGCATGATCAGTCACGTGATCAGTGCATGATAGCCACGTGATCAGTGCATGATCAGTCACCTGATCAGTGTATGATCATTCACGTGACCAGTACATGGTAGCTACATGATCAGTGCATGATCAGCCACGTGATCAGTGCATGATAGCCACGTGATCAGTGCATGATCAGTCACGTGATCAGTGCATGATCAGTCATGTGACCAGTACATGGTAGCTGCGTGATCATGCATGATCAGCCACGTGATCAGTGCATGATAGCCACGTGATCAGTGCATGATCAGTCACGTGATCATGTGTGATCAGCCACGTGATCAGTGCATGATATCCACGTGATCAGTGCATGACAGCCACGTGATCAGTGCATGATCAGTCACGTGATACATGTGTGATCAGCCACGTGATCAGTGCATGATGAGCCACGTGATCAGTGCAGGATCAATTACGTGATCAGTGCATGATCAGTCACGTGACCAGTACATGGTTGCTACGTGATCGTTGCAAGATCAGCCACGTGAGCAGTGCATGATAGCCACGTGATCAGTGCATGATCAGTCACGTGATCAGTACATGATCAGTCACGTGAACAGTGCATGATCATTTACGTGATCTGTGCATGATCAGTCACGTTACCAGTATATGGTTGCTCGTGATCATTCCATGACGAGCCACGTGAGCAGTGCATGATAGCCACGTGATGTGTGCATGAGTTACGTGAGCAGAGTATGATCAGCCACGTGATCAGTGCATGAGTGCCACGTGATCAGTGCATGATATGTCACGTGACAGGTGTGTGATCAGGCACGTGAACAGTGCATGTTCAGCCACGTGATCAGTGCATGATAGCCACGTGATCAGTGCATGATCAGTTACGTGAGCAGTGTATGATCAGCCACGTGATCAGTGCATGGTCAGACACGTGAACAGTGTATGATCAGCCACGTGATCAGTGCATGATATCCAAGTGATCAGTGCATGATCAATCACGTGATCAGTGTATGATCAGCCACGTGAACAGTGCATGTTCAGTCACGTGATCTGGGCCTGCTGAGCTGCGTGATTACTGTCTGCTCATCTGCTTGACAATTGCCACCTGAGCTGCACGATTCCTGCCTGTCATCTGCTTGACAATTGCCAGCTGTGCTGCGTAATTCCTGCCTGCTCAGCTGCTTGATTATTGCCAGCTGAGCATCATGATTCCTCACAGCTGAGTTCCATGATTATTGCCTGCTGACTGTTTGATTCGTGCCTACTCAGCTCTTTGTTTATTGCCTCCAGAGGCACATGATCAGTGTATGATAGCAAACATGATCAGTGCATGATCAGTCACATGATCAGCGCCATTAAGTCACGTGATCACTACATGATAGTCATGTGATCAGTCCATGCTCAGTCACGGTATCAGTGCATGATCAGCCACGTGATCAGTGCATGATCTGTCACAAGATTAGTGTATGATCATCCACGTGATCAGTGCATGGGCAGTCATGTGATCAGTGCATGATATAGACGTGAAGAGTGCATGATCAGTCTCGTGATCAGTGCATGATAGCCACGTGATCAGTGCATGATCAGTCACCTGATGGGTGTATGATCATTCACGTGACCTGTACATGGTAGCTACATGATCATTGCATGATCAGCCACGTGAGTAGTGCATGATAGCCACGTGATCAGTGCATGATCAGTCACGTGATCAGTGCATGATCAGTCATGTGACCAGTACATGGTAGCTGCGTGATCATGCATGATCAGCCACGTGAGCAGTGCATGATAGCCACGTGATCAGTGCATGATCAGCCACGTGATCAGTGCATGATCAGTCACGTGATCAGTGCATGATCAGCCACGTGATCAGTGCATGATAGCCACGTGATCAGTGCATGATCATCACGTGATCAGTGTATGATCAGCCACGTGATCAGTGCATGATCAGTCACGTGATCAGTGCCTGCTGAGCTGCGTGATTACTGTCTGCTCATCTGCTTGACAATTGCCAGCTGAGCTGCACGATTCCTGCCTGTCATCTGCTTGACAATTGCCAGCTGTGCTGCGTAATTCCTGCCTGATCAGCTGCTTGATTATTGCCAGCTGAGCAGCATGATTCCTCTCAGCTGAGTTCCATGATTATTGCCTGCTGACTGTTTGATTCGTGCCTACTCAGCTCTTTGTTTATTGCCTCCAGAGGCACATGATCAGTGTATGATAGCAAACATGATCAGTGCATGATCAGTCACATGATCAGCGCCATTAAGTCACGTGATCAGTGCATGATAGTCATGTGATCAGTGCATGATCAGTCACGTGATCAGTGCATGATCAGCCACGTGATCAGTGCATGATCAGTCACGTGATCAGTGCATGATCAGTCACGTGATCAGTGCATGGTAGCTACGTGATCAGTGCATGATCAGCCACGTGATCAGTGCATGATAGCCACGTGATCAGTGCATGATCAGTCACGTGATCAGTGCATGATCAGTCACGTGACCAGTACATGGTAGCTACGTGATCATGGCATGATCAGCCACGTGATCAGTGCATGATAGCCACGTGATCAGTGCATGATCAGTCACGTGATCAGTGCATGATCAGTCACGTGATCAGTGCATGATCAGCCACGTGATCAGTGCATGATCAGGCACGTGATCAGTGCATGTCCAGCCACGTGATCAGTGCATGATAGCCACGTGATCAGTGCATGATCAGTCACGTGATCAGTGCATGATCAGTTACGTGATCAGTGCATGATCAGCCACGTGATCAGTGCATGATCAGTCATGTGATCAGTGCATGGTAGCTACGTGATCAGTGCATGATCAGCCACGTGATCAGTGCATGATAGCCACGTGATCAGTGCATGATCAGCCACGTGATCAGTGCATGATCAGTCACGTGATCAGTGCATGATCAGCCACGTGATCAGTGCATGATATCCACGTGATCAGTGCATGATAGCCACGTGATCAGTGCATGATCAGTCACGTGATCAGTGCATGATCAGCCACGTGATCAGTGCATGATCAGTCACGTGATCAGTGCATGGTAGCTACGTGATCAGTGCATGATCAGCCACGTGATCAGTGCATGATCAGCCACGTGATCAGTGCATGATAGCCACGTGATCAGTGCATGATCAGTTACGTGATCAGTGTATGATCAGCCACGTGATCAGTGCATGATCAGACACGTGATCAGTGCATGATCAGCCACGTGATCAGTGCATGATATCCACGTGATCAGTGCATGATCATCACGTGATCAGTGTATGATCAGCCACGTGATCAGTGCATGCTCAGTCACGTGATCAGGGCCTGCTGAGCTGCGTGATTACTGTCTGCTCATCTGCTTGACAATTGCCAGCTGTGCTGCGTAATTCCTGCCTGATCAGCTGCTTGATTATTGCCAGCTGAGCAGCATGATTCCTCACACCTGAGTTCCATGATTATGCCTGCTGACTGTTTGATTCGTGCCTACTCAGCTCTTTGTTTATTGCCTCCAGAGGCACATGATCAGTGTATGATAGCAAACATGATCAGCGCATGATCAGTCACATGATCAGTGCCATTAAGTCACGTGATCACTACATGATAGTCATGTGATCAGTCCATGCTCAGTCACGGTATCAGTGCATGATCAGCCACGTGATCAGTGCATGATCTGTCACAAGATTAGTGTATGATCATCCACGTGATCAGTGCATGGGCAGTCATGTGATCAGTGCATGATATAGACGTGATCAGTGCATGATCAGTCACGTGATCAGTGCATGATAGCCACGTGATCAGTGCATGATCAGTCACCTGATGGGTGTATGATCATTCACGTGACCTGTACATGGTAGCTACATGATCATTGCATGATCAGCCACGTGAGTAGTGCATGATAGCCACGTGATCAGTGCATGATCAGTCACGTGATCAGTGCATGATCAGTCATGTGACAGTACATGGTAGCTGCGTGATCATGGCATGATCAGCCACGTGATCAGTGCATGATAGCCACGTGATCAGTGCATGATCAGTCACGTGATCAGTGCATGATCAGTCACGTGATCAGTGCATGATCAGCCACGTGATCAGTGCATGATCAGCCACGTGATCAGTGCATGATCAGTCACGTGATCAGTGCATGATCAGTCACGTGACCAGTACATGGTAGCTCGTGATCATTGCCTGATCAGCCACGTGATCAGTGCATGATCAGCCACGTGATCAGTGCATGATAGCCACGTGATCAGTGCATGATCAGTCACGTGATCAGTGCATGATCAGTCATGTGATCAGTACATGGTAGCTGCGTGATCATGCATGATCAGCCACGTGATCAGTGCATGATAGCCACGTGATCAGTGCATGATCAGTCACGTGATCAGTGCATGATCAGTCACGTGATCAGTGCATGATCAGCCACGTGATCAGTGCATGATCAGGCACGTGATCAGTGCATGATCAGCCACGTGATCAGTGCATGATAGCCACGTGATCAGTGCATGATCAGTCACGTGATCAGTGCATGATCAGTTACGTGATCAGTGCATGATCAGCCACGTGATCAGTGCATGATCAGCCACGTGATCAGTGCATGATCAATTCGTGATCAGTGCATGATCAGTCACGTGACCAGTACATGGTAGCTACGTGATCATTGCATGATCAGCCACGTGATCAGTGCATGATAGCCACGTGATCAGTGCATGATCAGTCATGTGATCGTGTGTGATCAGCCACGTGATCAGTGCATGATATCCACGTGATCAGTGCATGACAGCCACGTGATCAGTGCATGAGCCACGTGATCAGTGCATGATCAGTCACGTGATACATGTGTGATCAGCCACGTGATCAGTGCATGATGAGCCACGTGATCAGTGCATGATCAATTACGTGATCAGTGCATGATCAGTCACGTGACCAGTACATGGTTGCTACGTGATCGTTGCATGATCAGCCACGTGAGCAGTGCATGATAGCCACGTGATCAGTGCATGATCAGTCACGTGATCAGTGCATGATCAGTCACGTGAACAGTGCATGATCATTTACGTGATCAGTGCATGATCAGTCACGTGACCAGTATATGGTTGCTACGTGATCATTCCATGACGAGCCACGTGAGCAGTGCATGATAGCCACGCGATGTGTGCATGAGTTACGTGAGCAGAGTATGATCAGCCCCGTGATCAGTGCATGAGTGCCACGTGATCAGTGCAGGATATGTCACGTGACAGGTGTGTGATCAGCCACGTGATCAGTGCATGATGCCACGTGATCAGTGCATGATCAGTTACGTGAGCAGTGTATGATCAGCCACGTGATCAGTGCATGGTCAGACACGTGAACAGTGTATGATCAGCCACGTGATCAGTGCATGATATCCAAGTGATCAGTGCATGATCATCACGTGATCAGTGTATGATCAGCCACGTGAACAGTGCATGCTCAGTCACGTGTTCTGGGCCTGCTGAGCTGCGTGATTACTGTCTGCTCATCTGCTTGACAATTGCCAGCTGAGCTGCACGATTCCTGCCTGTCATCTGCTTGACAATTGCCAGCTGTGCTGCGTAATTCCTGCCTGCTCAGCTGCTTGATTATTGCCAGCTGAGCAGCATGATTCCTCACACCTGAGTTCCATGATTATTGCCTGCTGACTGTTTGATTCGTGCCTACTCAGCTCTTTGTTTATTGCCTCCAGAGGCACATGATCAGTGTATGATAGCAAACATGATCAGCGCATGATCAGTCACATGATCAGCGCCATTAAGTCACGTGATCACTACATGATAGTCATGTGATCAGTCCATGCTCAGTCACGGTATCAGTGCATGATCAGCCACGTGATCAGTGCATGATCTGTCACATGATTAGTGTATGATCATCCACGTGATCAGTGCATGGGCAGTCATGTGATCAGTGCATGATATAGCGTGATCAGTGCATGATCAGTCACGTGATCAGTGCATGATCAGCCACGTGATCAGTGCATGATCAGTTACGTGATCAGTGCATGATCAGTCACGTGACCAGTACATGGTAGCTACGTGATCATTGCATGATCAGCCACGTGATCAGTGCATGATAGCCACGTGATCAGTGCATGATCAGTCACGTGATCAGTGCATGATCAGTTACGTGATCAGTGCATGATCAGCCACGTGATCAGTGCATGATCAGCCACGTGATCAGTGCATGATCAATTACGTGATCAGTGCATGATCAGTCACGTGATCAGTACATGGTAGCCACGTGATCAGTGCATGATCAGCCACGTGATCAGTGCATGATAGCCACGTGATCAGTGCATGATCAGTCACGTGATCAGTGCATGATCAGTCACGTGCCAGTGATGAGTCATTACGTGATCAGTGCATGATCAGCACGTGACCAGTATATGCACGTGCCACGTGAGTGCAGTCACATGATACGTGATCAGTGCATGATCAGCCACGTGATCAGTGCCACGTGATCACGTGATCAGTGCATGATCAGTGCATGATCAGCCACGTGATCAGTGCATGATAGCCACGTGATCAGTGCATGATCAGTTACGTGAGCAGTGTATGATCAGCCACGTGATCAGTGCATGGTCAGACACGTGAACAGTGTATGATCAGCCACGTGATCAGTGCATGATACAAGTGATCAGTGCATGATCATCACGTGATCAGTGTATGATCAGCCACGTGAACAGTGCATGCTCAGTCACGTGATCTGGGCCTGCTGAGCTGCGTGATTACTGTCTGCTCATCTGCTTGACAATTGCCAGCTGAGCTGCACGATTCCTGCCTGTCATCTGCTTGACAATTGCCAGCTGTGCTGCGTAATTCCTGCCTGCTCAGCTGCTTGATTATTGCCAGCTGAGCAGCATGATTCCTCACACCTGAGTTCCATGATTATTGCCTGCTGACTGTTTGATTCGTGCCTACTCAGCTCTTTGTTTATTGCCTCCAGAGGCACATGATCAGTGTATGATAGCAAACATGATCAGCGCATGATCAGTCACATGATCAGCGCCATTAAGTCACGTGATCACTACATGATAGTCATGTGATCAGTCCATGCTCAGTCACGGTATCAGTGCATGATCAGCCACGTGATCAGTGCATGATCTGTCACAAGATTAGTGTATGATCATCCACGTGATCAGTGCATGGGCAGTCATGTGATCAGTGCATGATATAGACGTGATCAGTGCATGATCAGTCTCGTGATCAGTGCATGATAGCCACGTGATCAGTGCATGATCAGTCACCTGATGGGTGTATGATCATTCACGTGACCTGTACATGGTAGCTACATGATCATTGCATGATCAGCCACGTGAGTAGTGCATGATAGCCACGTGATCACTGCATGATCAGTCACGTGATCAGTGCATGATCAGTCATGTGACCAGTACATGGTAGCTGCGTGATCATGGCATGATCAGCCACGTGAGCAGTGCATGATAGCCACGTGATCAGTGCATGATCAGACACGTGATCAGTGCATGATCAGTCACGTGATCAGTGCATGATCAGCCACGTGATCAGTGCATGATCAGGCACGTGATCAGTGCATGTCCAGCCACGTGATCAGTGCATGATAGCCACGTGATCAGTGCATGATCAGTCACGTGATCAGTGCATGATCAGTTATGTGATCAGTGCATGATCAGCCACGTGATCAGTGCATGATCAGCCACGTGATCAGTGCATGATCAATTGCGTGATCAGTGCATGATCAGTCACGTGACCAGTACATGGTAGCTACGTGATCATTGCATGATCAGCCACGTGATCAGTGCATGATAGCCACGTGATCAGTGCATGATCAGTCATGTGATCGTGTGTGATCAGCCACGTGATCAGTGCATGATATCCACGTGATCAGTGCATGACAGCCACGTGATCAGTGCATGATAGCCACGTGATCAGTGCATGATCAGTCACGTGATACATGTGTGATCAGCCACGTGATCAGTGCATGATGAGCCACGTGATCAGTGCAGGATCAATTACGTGATCAGTGCATGATCAGTCACGTGACGAGTACATGGTTGCTACGTGATCGTTGCATGATCAGCCACGTGAGCAGAGCATGATAGCCACGTGATCAGTGCATGATCAGTCACGTGATCAGTACATGATCAGTCACGTGAACAGTGCATGATCATTTACGTGATCTGTGCATGTTCAGTCACGTGACCAGTATATGGTTGCTACGTGATCATTCCATGACGAGCCACGTGAGCAGTGCATGATAGCCACGTGATGTGTGCATGAGTTACGTGAGCAGAGTATGATCAGCCACGTGATCAGTGCATGAGTGCCACGTGATCAGTGCATGATATGTCACGTGACAGGTGTGTGATCAGCCACGTGAACAGTGCATGTTCAGCCACGTGATCAGTGCATGATAGCCACGTGATCAGTGCATGATCAGTTACGTGAGCAGTGTATGATCAGCCACGTGATCAGTGCATGTTCAGACACGTGAACAGTGTATGATCAGCCACGTGATCAGTGCATGATATCCAAGTGATCAGTGCATGATCATCACGTGATCAGTGTATGATCAGCCACGTGAACAGTGCATGCTCAGTCACGTGATCTGGGCCTGCTGAGCTGCGTGATTACTGTCTGCTCATCTGCTTGACAATTGCCAGCTGAGCTGCACGATTCCTGCCTGTCATCTGCTTGACAATTGCCAGCTGTGCTGCGTAATTCCTGCCTGCTCAGCTGCTTGATTATTGCCAGCTGAGCAGCATGATTCCTCACACCTGAGTTCCATGATTATTGCCTGCTGACTGTTTGATTCGTGCCTACTCAGCTCTTTGTTTATTGCCTCCAGAGGCACATGATCAGTGTATGATAGCAAACATGATCAGCGCATGATCAGTCACATGATCAGCGCCATTAAGTCACGTGATCACTACATGATAGTCATGTGATCAGTCCATGCTCAGTCACGGTATCAGTGCATGATCAGCCACGTGATCAGTGCATGATCTGTCACATGATTAGTGTATGATCATCCACGTGATCAGTGCATGGGCAGTCATGTGATCAGTGCATGATATAGACGTGATCAGTGCATGATCAGTCTCGTGATCAGTGCATGATAGCCACGTGATCAGTGCATGATCAGTCACCTGATGGGTGTATGATCATTCACGTGACCTGTACATGGTAGCTACATGATCATTGCATGATCAGCCACGTGAGTAGTGCATGATAGCCACGTGATCACTGCATGATCAGTCACGTGATCAGTGCATGATCAGTCATGTGACCAGTACATGGTAGCTGCGTGATCATGGCATGATCAGCCACGTGAGCAGTGCATGATAGCCACGTGATCAGTGCATGATCAGACACGTGATCAGTGCATGATCAGTCACGTGATCAGTGCATGATCAGCCACGTGATCAGTGCATGATAGGCACGTGATCAGTGTATCAGCCACGTGATCAGTGCATGATAGCCACGTGATCAGTGCATGATCAGTCACGTGATCAGTGCATGATCAGTCACGTGATCAGTGTATGATCAGCCACGTGATCAGTGCATGATCAGCCACGTGATCAGTGCATGATCAATTACGTGATCAGTGCATGATCAGTCACGTGATCAGTACATGATAGCTACGTGATCATTGCTGATCAGCCACGTGATCAGTGCATGATAGCCACGTGATCAGTGCATGATAGCCACGTGATCAGTGCATGATCAGTCATGTGATACGTGTGTGATCAGCCACGTGATCAGTGCATGATATCCACGTGATCAGTGCATGATCAGCCACGTGATCAGTGCATGATAGCCACGTGATCAGTGCATGATCAGTCACGTGATCATGTGTGATCAGCCACGTGATCAGTGCATGATCAGCCACGTGATCAGTGCATGATCAGTCACGTGATCAGTGCATGATCAGTCACGTGACCAGTGCATGGTAGCTACGTGATCAGTGCATGATCAGCCACGTGATCAGTGCATGATAGCCACGTGATCAGTGCATGATCAGCCACGTGATCAGTGCATGATCAGTCACGTGATCAGTGTGTGATCAGCCACGTGATCAGTGCATGATCAGCCACGTGATCAGTGCATGATAGCCACGTGATCAGTGCATGATCAGTCACGTGATCATGTGTGATCAGCCACGTGATCAGTGCATGATCAGCCACGTGATCAGTGCATGATCAGTTACGTGATCAGTGCATGATCAGTCACGTGATCAGTGCATGGTTGCTACGTGATCAGTTGCATGATCAGCCACGTGATCAGTGCATGATAGCCACGTGATCAGTGCATGATCAGTCACGTGATCAGTGCATGATCAGTCACGTGATCAGTGCATGATCAGTCACGTGATCAGTGCATGATCAGTCACGTGACCAGTGCATGATAGCTACGTGATCAGTGCATGACAGCCACGTGATCAGTGCATGATAGCCACGTGATCAGTGCATGAGTTACGTGATCAGTGTATGATCAGCCACGTGATCAGTGCATGATAGTCACGTGATCAGTGCATGATAGTCACGTGATCAGTGCATGATCAGCCACGTGATCAGTGCATGATCAGCCACGTGATCAGTGCATGATAGCCACGTGATCAGTGCATGATCAGTCACGTGATCAGTGCATGATCAGCCACGTGATCAGTGCATGATCAGTCACGTGATCAGTGCATGATAGCTGCGTGATCATGCATGATCAGCCACGTGATCAGTGCATGATAGCCACGTGATCAGTGCATGATCAGCCACGTGATCAGTGCATGATCAGTCACGTGATCAGTGCATGATCAGTCACGTGATCAGTGCATGATCAGCCACGTGATCAGTGCATGATCAGCCACGTGATCAGTGCATGATCAGTCACGTGATCAGTGCATGATCAGTCACGTGATCAGTACATGGTAGCTACGTGATCATTGCATGATCAGCCACGTGATCAGTGCATGATAGCCACGTGATCAGTGCATGATCAGCCACGTGATCAGTGCATGATCAGTCACGTGATCAGTGCATGATCAGCCACGTGATCAGTGCATGATCAGCCACGTGATCAGTGCATGATCAGCCACGTGATCAGTGCATGATCCACGTGATCAGTGCATGATCAGTCACGTGATCAGTGTGTGATCAGCCACGTGATCAGTGCATGATCAGTCACGTGATCAGTGCATGATCAGCCACGTGATCAGTGCATGATCAGTCACGTGATCAGTGCATGATCAGCCACGTGATCAGTGCATGATAGCCACGTGATCAGTGCATGATCAGCCACGTGATCAGTGCATGATAGCCACGTGATCAGTGCATGATCAGTCACGTGATCATGTGTGATCAGCCACGTGATCAGTGCATGATCAGCCACGTGATCAGTGCATGATAGCCACGTGATCAGTGCATGATCAGTTACGTGAGCAGTGTATGATCAGCCACGTGATCAGTGCATGGTCAGACACGTGATCAGTGTATGATCAGCCACGTGATCAGTGCATGATATCCACGTGATCAGTGCATGATCATCACGTGATCAGTGTATGATCAGCCACGTGAACAGTGCATGCTCAGTCACGTGATCTGGGCCTGCTGAGCTGCGTGATTACTGTCTGCTCATCTGCTTGACAATTGCCAGCTGAGCTGCACGATTCCTGCCTGCTCAGCTGCTTGATTATTGCCAGCTGAGCAGCATGATTCCTCACACCTGTGTTCCATGATTATTGCCTGCTGACTGTTTGATTCGTGCCTACTCAGCTCTTTGTTTATTGCCTCCAGAGGCACATGATCAGTGTATGATAGCAAACATGATCAGTGCATGATCAGTCACATGATCAGCGCCATTAAGTCACGTGATCACTACATGATAGTCATGTGATCAGTCCATGCTCAGTCACGGTATCAGTGCATGATCAGCCACGTGATCAGTGCATGATCTGTCACGTGATTAGTGTATGATCATCCACGTGATCAGTGCATGGGCAGTCATGTGATCAGTGCATGATATAGACGTGATCAGTGCATGATCAGTCTCGTGATCAGTGCATGATAGCCACGTGATCAGTGCATGATCAGTCACCTGATGGGTGTATGATCATTCACGTGACCTGTACATGGTAGCTACATGATCATTGCATGATCAGCCACGTGAGTAGTGCATGATAGCCACGTGATCAGTGCATGATCAGTCACGTGATCAGTGCATGATCAGTCATGTGACCAGTACATGGTAGCTGCGTGATCATGGCATGATCAGCCACGTGATCAGTGCATGATAGCCACGTGATCAGTGCATGATCAGTCACGTGATCAGTGCATGATCAGCCACGTGATCAGTGCATGATAGCCACGTGATCAGTGCATGATCAGTCACGTGATCAGTGCATGATCAGTCCGTGATCAGTGCATGATCAGCCACGTGATCAGTGCATGATCAGCCACGTGATCAGTGCATGATCAGTTACGTGATCAGTGCATGATCAGTCACGTGATCAGTGCATGTAGCTACGTGATCAGTGCATGATCAGCCACGTGATCAGTGCATGATAGCCACGTGATCAGTGCATGATCAGCCACGTGATCAGTGCATGATCAGTCACGTGATCAGTGCATGATCAGCCACGTGATCAGTGCATGATAGCCACGTGATCAGTGCATGATCAGCCACGTGATCAGTGCATGATCAGCCACGTGATCAGTGCATGATCAGCCACGTGATCAGTGCATGATCAGTCACGTGATCAGTGCATGATCAGCCACGTGATCAGTGCATGATCAGTCACGTGATCAGTGCATGATCAGTCACGTGATCAGTGCATGATCAGCCACGTGATCAGTGCATGATCAGCCACGTGATCAGTGCATGATCAGCCACGTGATCAGTGCATGATCAGTCACGTGATCAGTGTGTGATCAGCCACGTGATCAGTGCATGATAGCCACGTGATCAGTGCATGATAGCCACGTGATCAGTGCATGATCAGTCATGTGATACGTGTGTGATCAGCCACGTGATCAGTGCATGATATCCACGTGATCAGTGCATGACAGCCACGTGATCAGTGCATGAGCCACGTGATCAGTGCATGATCAGTCACGTGATACATGTGTGATCAGCCACGTGATCAGTGCATGATGAGCCACGTGATCAGTGCAGGATCAATTACGTGATCAGTGCATGATCAGTCACGTGACCAGTACATGGTTGCTACGTGATCGTTGCATGATCAGCCACGTGAGCAGTGCATGATAGCCACGTGATCAGTGCATGATCAGTCACGTGATCAGTACATGATCAGTCACGTGAACAGTGCATGATCATTTACGTGATCTGTGCATGATCAGTCACGTGACCAGTATATGGTTGCTACGTGATCATTCCATGACGAGCCACGTGAGCAGTGCATGATAGCCACGTGATGTGTGCATGAGTTACGTGAGCAGAGTATGATCAGCCACGTGATCAGTGCATGAGTGCCACGTGATCAGTGCATGATATGTCACGTGACAGGTGTGTGATCAGCCACGTGAACAGTGCATGTTCAGCCACGTGATCAGTGCATGATAGCCACGTGATCAGTGCATGATCAGTTACGTGAGCAGTGTATGATCAGCCACGTGATCAGTGCATGGTCAGACACGTGAACAGTGTATGATCAGCCACGTGATCAGTGCATGATATCCAAGTGATCAGTGCATGATCATCACGTGATCAGTGTATGATCAGCCACGTGAACAGTGCATGCTCAGTCACGTGATCTGGGCCTGCTGAGCTGCGTGATTACTGTCTGCTCATCTGCTTGACAATTGCCAGCTGAGCTGCACGATTCCTGCCTGTCATCTGCTTGACAATTGCCAGCTGTGCTGCGTAATTCCTGCCTGCTCAGCTGCTTGATTATTGCCAGCTGAGCAGCATGATTCCTCACACCTGAGTTCCATGATTATTGCCTGCTGACTGTTTGATTCGTGCCTACTCAGCTCTTTGTTTATTGCCTCCAGAGGCACATGATCAGTGTATGATAGCAAACATGATCAGCGCATGATCAGTCACATGATCAGCGCCATTAAGTCACGTGATCACTACATGATAGTCATGTGATCAGTCCATGCTCAGTCACGGTATCAGTGCATGATCAGCCACGTGATCAGTGCATGATCTGTCACAAGATTAGTGTATGATCATCCACGTGATCAGTGCATGGGCAGTCATGTGATCAGTGCATGATATAGACGTGATCAGTGCATGATCAGTCTCGTGATCAGTGCATGATAGCCACGTGATCAGTGCATGATCAGTCACCTGATGGGTGTATGATCATTCACGTGACCTGTACATGGTAGCTACATGATCATTGCATGATCAGCCACGTGAGTAGTGCATGATAGCCACGTGATCACTGCATGATCAGTCACGTGATCAGTGCATGATCAGTCATGTGACCAGTACATGGTAGCTGCGTGATCATGGCATGATCAGCCACGTGAGCAGTGCATGATAGCCACGTGATCAGTGCATGATCAGTCACGTGATCAGTGCATGATCAGTCACGTGATCAGTGCATGATCAGCCACGTGATCAGTGCATGATCAGTCACGTGATCAGTGCATGATCAGCCACGTGATCAGTGCATGATCAGCACGTGATCAGTGTATGTCAGCCACGTGATCAGTGCATGATAGCCACGTGATCAGTGCATGATCAGTCACGTGATCAGTGCATGATCAGTTATGTGATCAGTGTATGATCAGCCACGTGATCAGTGCATGATCAGCCACATGATCAGTGCATGATCAGTTACGTGATCAGTGCATGATCAGTCACGTGACCAGTACATGGTAGCTACGTGATCATTGCATGATCAGCCACGTGATCAGTGCATGATAGCCACGTGATCAGTGCATGATAGCCACGTGATCAGTGCATGATCAGTCATGTGATACGTGTGTGATCAGCCACGTGATCAGTGCATGATATCCACGTGATCAGTGCATGACAGCCACGTGATCAGTGCATGAGAGCCACGGGATCAGTGCATGATCAGTCACGTGATACATGTGTGATCAGTCACGTGATCAGTGCATGATCAGCCACGTGATCAGTGCATGATGAGCCACGTGATCAGTGCAGGATCAATTACGTGATCAGTGCATGATCAGTCACGTGACCAGTACATGGTTGCTACGTGATCGTTGCATGATCAGCCACGTGAGCAGAGCATGATAGCCACGTGATCAGTGCATGATCAGTCACGTGATCAGTACATGATCAGTCACGTGAACAGTGCATGATCATTTACGTGATCTTTGCATGATCAGTCACGTGACCAGTATATGGTTGCTACGTGATCATTCCATGACGAGCCACGTGAGCAGTGCATGATAGCCACGTGATGTGTGCATGAGTTACGTGAGCAGAGTATGATCAGCCACGTGATCAGTGCATGAGTGCCACGTGATCAGTGCATGATATGTCACGTGACAGGTGTGTGATCAGCCACGTGAACAGTGCATGTTCAGCCACGTGATCAGTGCATGATAGCCACGTGATCAGTGCATGATCAGTTACGTGAGCAGTGTATGATCAGCCACGTGATCAGTGCATGGTCAGACACGTGAACAGTGTATGATCAGCCACGTGATCAGTGCATGATATCCAAGTGATCAGTGCATGATCATCACGTGATCAGTGTATGATCAGCCACGTGAACAGTGCATGCTCAGTCACGTGATCTGGGCCTGCTGAGCTGCGTGATTACTGTCTGCTCATCTGCTTGACAATTGCCAGCTGAGCTGCACGATTCCTGCCTGCTCAGCTGCTTGATTATTGCCAGCTGAGCAGCATGATTCCTCACACCTGAGTTCCATGATTATTGCCTGCTGACTGTTTGATTCGTGCCTACTCAGCTCTTTGTTTATTGCCTCCAGAGGCACATGATCAGTGTATGATAGCAAACATGATCAGCGCATGATCAGTCACATGATCAGCGCCATTAAGTCACGTGATCACTACATGATAGTCATGTGATCAGTCCATGCTCAGTCACGGTATCAGTGCATGATCAGCCACGTGATCAGTGCATGATCTGTCACAAGATTAGTGTATGATCATCCACGTGATCAGTGCACGGGCAGTCATGTGATCAGTGCATGATATAGACGTGATCAGTGCATGATCAGTCTCGTGATCAGTGCATGATAGCCACGTGATCAGTGCATGATCAGTCACCTGATGGGTGTATGATCATTCACGTGACCTGTACATGGTAGCTACATGATCATTGCATGATCAGCCACGTGAGTAGTGCATGATAGCCACGTGATCACTGCATGATCAGTCACGTGATCAGTGCATGATCAGTCATGTGATCAGTGCATGATCAGTCACGTGATCAGTGCATGATCAGTCACGTGATCAGTGCATGATAGCCACGTGATCAGTGCATGATCAGCCACGTGATCAGTGCATGATCAGCCACGTGATCAGTGCATGATCAGCCACGTGATCAGTGCATGATCAGTCACGTGATCAGTGCATGATCAGCCACGTGATCAGTGCATGATCAGTCACGTGATCAGTGCATGATCAGCCACGTGATCAGTGCATGATCAGTCACGTGATCAGTGCATGATCAGACGTGATCAGTGCATGATCAGTCACGTGATCAGTGCATGATAGCCACGTGATCAGTGCATGATCAGTCACGTGATCAGTGCATGATCAGTCACGTGATCAGTGCATGATAGCCACGTGATCAGTGCATGATCAGCCACGTGATCAGTGCATGATAGCCACGTGATCAGTGCATGATCAGTCACGTGATCAGTGCATGATCAGTCATGTGACCAGTGCATGATAGCTGCGTGATCAGTGCATGATCAGCCACGTGATCAGTGCATGATCAGCCACGTGATCAGTGCATGATCAGCCACGTGATCAGTGCATGATCAGTCACGTGATCAGTACATGATCAGTCACGTGAACAGTGCATGATCATTTACGTGATCTTTGCATGATCAGTCACGTGACCAGTATATGGTTGCTACGTGATCATCCATGACGAGCCACGTGAGCAGTGCATGATAGCCACGTGATGTGTGCATGAGTTACGTGAGCAGAGTATGATCAGCCACGTGATCAGTGCATGAGTGCCACGTGATCAGTGCATGATATGTCACGTGACAGGTGTGTGATCAGCCACGTGAACAGTGCATGTTCAGCCACGTGATCAGTGCATGATAGCCACGTGATCAGTGCATGATCAGTTACGTGAGCAGTGTATGATCAGCCACGTGATCAGTGCATGGTCAGACACGTGAACAGTGTATGATCAGCCACGTGATCAGTGCATGATATCCAAGTGATCAGTGCATGATCATCACGTGATCAGTGTATGATCAGCCACGTGAACAGTGCATGCTCAGTCACGTGATCTGGGCCTGCTGAGCTGCGTGATTACTGTCTGCTCATCTGCTTGACAATTGCCAGCTGAGCTGCACGATTCCTGCCTGTCATCTGCTTGACAATTGCCAGCTGTGCTGCGTAATTCCTGCCTGCTCAGCTGCTTGATTATTGCCAGCTGAGCAGCATGATTCCTCACACCTGAGTTCCATGATTATTGCCTGCTGACTGTTTGATTCGTGCCTACTCAGCTCTTTGTTTATTGCCTCCAGAGGCACATGATCAGTGTATGATAGCAAACATGATCAGCGCATGATCAGTCACATGATCAGCGCCATTAAGTCACGTGATCACTACATGATAGTCATGTGATCAGTCCATGCTCAGTCACGGTATCAGTGCATGATCAGCCACGTGATCAGTGCATGATCTGTCACAAGATTAGTGTATGATCATCCACGTGATCAGTGCATGGGCAGTCATGTGATCAGTGCATGATATAGACGTGATCAGTGCATGATCAGTCTCGTGATCAGTGCATGATAGCCACGTGATCAGTGCATGATCAGTCACCTGATGGGTGTATGATCATTCACGTGACCTGTACATGGTAGCTACATGATCATTGCATGATCAGCCACGTGAGTAGTGCATGATAGCCACGTGATCAGTGCATGATCAGTCACGTGATCAGTGCATGATCAGTCATGTGACCAGTACATGGTAGCTGCGTGATCATGGCATGATCAGCCACGTGAGCAGTGCATGATAGCCACGTGATCAGTGCATGATCAGACACGTGATCAGTGCATGATCAGTCACGTGATCAGTGCATGATCAGCCACGTGATCAGTGCATGATCAGTCACGTGATCAGTGCATGATCAGCCACGTGATCAGTGCATGATCAGCCACGTGATCAGTGCATGATCAGCCACGTGATCAGTGCATGATCAGCCACGTGATCAGTGCATGATCAGCCACGTGATCAGTGCATGATCAGTTACGTGATCAGTGCATGATCAGCCACGTGATCATTGCATGATCAGCCACGTGATCAGTGCATGATAGCCACGTGATCAGTGCATGATAGCCACGTGATCAGTGCATGATCAGTCATGTGATACGTGTGTGATCAGCCACGTGATCAGTGCATGATATCCACGTGATCAGTGCATGACAGCCACGTGATCAGTGCATGAGAGCCACGTGATCAGTGCATGATCAGTCACGTGATACATGTGTGATCAGCCACGTGATCAGTGCATGATGAGCCACGTGATCAGTGCAGGATCAATTACGTGATCAGTGCATGATCAGTCACGTGACCAGTACATGGTTGCTACGTGATCGTTGCATGATCAGCCACGTGAGCAGAGCATGATAGCCACGTGATCAGTGCATGATCAGTCACGTGATCAGTACATGATCAGTCACGTGAACAGTGCATGATCATTTACGTGATCTTTGCATGATCAGTCACGTGACCAGTATATGGTTGCTACGTGATCATTCCATGACGAGCCACGTGAGCAGTGCATGATAGCCACGTGATGTGTGCATGAGTTACGTGAGCAGAGTATGATCAGCCACGTGATCAGTGCATGAGTGCCACGTGATCAGTGCATGATATGTCACGTGACAGGTGTGTGATCAGCCACGTGAACAGTGCATGTTCAGCCACGTGATCAGTGCATGATAGCCACGTGATCAGTGCATGATCAGTTACGTGAGCAGTGTATGATCAGCCACGTGATCAGTGCATGGTCAGACACGTGAACAGTGTATGATCAGCCACGTGATCAGTGCATGATATCCAAGTGATCAGTGCATGATCATCACGTGATCAGTGTATGATCAGCCACGTGAACAGTGCATGCTCAGTCACGTGATCTGGGCCTGCTGAGCTGCGTGATTACTGTCTGCTCATCTGCTTGACAATTGCCAGCTGAGCTGCACGATTCCTGCCTGTCATCTGCTTGACAATTGCCAGCTGTGCTGCGTAATTCCTGCCTGCTCAGCTGCTTGATTATTGCCAGCTGAGCAGCATGATTCCTCACACCTGAGTTCCATGATTATTGCCTGCTGACTGTTTGATTCGTGCCTACTCAGCTCTTTGTTTATTGCCTCCAGAGGCACATGATCAGTGTATGATAGCAAACATGATCAGCGCATGATCAGTCACATGATCAGCGCCATTAAGTCACGTGATCACTACATGATAGTCATGTGATCAGTCCATGCTCAGTCACGGTATCAGTGCATGATCAGCCACGTGATCAGTGCATGATCTGTCACATGATTAGTGTATGATCATCCACGTGATCAGTGCATGGGCAGTCATGTGATCAGTGCATGATATAGACGTGATCAGTGCATGATCAGTCTCGTGATCAGTGCATGATAGCCACGTGATCAGTGCATGATCAGTCACCTGATGGGTGTATGATCATTCACGTGACCTGTACATGGTAGCTACATGATCATTGCATGATCAGCCACGTGAGTAGTGCATGATAGCCACGTGATCACTGCATGATCAGTCACGTGATCAGTGCATGATCAGTCATGTGACCAGTACATGGTAGCTGCGTGATCATGGCATGATCAGCCACGTGAGCAGTGCATGATAGCCACGTGATCAGTGCATGATCAGACACGTGATCAGTGCATGATCAGTCACGTGATCAGTGCATGATCAGCCACGTGATCAGTGCATGATAGCCACGTGATCAGTGCATGATCAGTCACGTGATCAGTGCATGATCAGCCACGTGATCAGTGCATGATCAGTCACGTGATCAGTGCCTGATGAGCTGCGTGATCACTGTCTGCTCATCTGCTTGACAATTGCCAGCTGAGCTGCACGATTCCTGCCTGATCAGCTGCTTGATTATTGCCAGCTGAGCAGCATGATTCCTCACACCTGAGTTCCATGATTATTGCCTGCTGACTGTTTGATTCGTGCCTACTCAGCTCTTTGTTTATTGCCTCCAGAGGCACATGATCAGTGTATGATAGCAAACATGATCAGTGCATGATCAGTCACATGATCAGTGCCATTAAGTCACGTGATCAGTACATGATAGTCATGTGATCAGTCCATGATCAGTCACGTATCAGTGCATGATCAGCCACGTGATCAGTGCATGATCTGTCACGTGATCAGTGTATGATCATCCACGTGATCAGTGCATGATCAGTCATGTGATCAGTGCATGATATAGACGTGATCAGTGCATGATCAGTCACGTGATCAGTGCATGATAGCCACGTGATCAGTGCATGATCAGTCACGTGATGGGTGTATGATCATTCACGTGACCAGTACATGGTAGCTACATGATCATTGCATGATCAGCCACGTGATAGTGCATGATAGCCACGTGATCAGTGCATGATCAGTCACGTGATCAGTGCATGATCAGTCATGTGACCAGTACATGGTAGCTGCGTGATCATGGCATGATCAGCCACGTGATCAGTGCATGATAGCCACGTGATCAGTGCATGATCAGACACGTGATCAGTGCATGATCAGTCACGTGATCAGTGCATGATCAGCCACGTGATCAGTGCATGATCAGTCACGTGATCAGTGCATGATCAGCCACGTGATCAGTGCATGATAGCCACGTGATCAGTGCATGATCAGTCACGTGATCAGTGCATGATCAGTTACGTGATCAGTGCATGATCAGCCACGTGATCAGTGCATGATCAGCCACGTGATCAGTGCATGATCAGTCACGTGATCAGTGCATGATCAGTCACGTGATCAGTACATGATAGCTACGTGATCAGTGCATGATCAGCCACGTGATCAGTGCATGATAGCCACGTGATCAGTGCATGATCAGCCACGTGATCAGTGCATGATCAGTCACGTGATCAGTGCATGATCAGTCACGTGATCAGTGCATGATAGCACGTGATCAGTGCATGATCAGCCACGTGATCAGTGCATGATAGCCACGTGATCAGTGCATGATCAGTCACGTGATCAGTGCATGATCAGTCACGTGATCAGTGCATGATCAGCCACGTGATCAGTGCATGATCAGCCACGTGATCAGTGCATGATCAATTACGTGATCAGTGCATGATCAGTCACGTGATCAGTGCATGGTAGCTACGTGATCAGTGCATGATCAGCCACGTGATCAGTGCATGATAGCCACGTGATCAGTGCATGATAGCCACGTGATCAGTGCATGATCAGTCATGTGATACGTGTGTGATCAGCCACGTGATCAGTGCATGATATCCACGTGATCAGTGCATGACAGCCACGTGATCAGTGCATGAGAGCCACGTGATCAGTGCATGATCAGTCACGTGATACATGTGTGATCAGCCACGTGATCAGTGCATGATGAGCCACGTGATCAGTGCAGGATCAATTACGTGATCAGTGCATGATCAGTCACGTGACCAGTACATGGTTGCTACGTGATCGTTGCATGATCAGCCACGTGAGCAGAGCATGATAGCCACGTGATCAGTGCATGATCAGTCACGTGATCAGTACATGATCAGTCACGTGAACAGTGCATGATCATTTACGTGATCAGTGCATGATCAGTCACGTGACCAGTATATGGTTGCTACGTGATCATTCCATGACGAGCCACGTGAGCAGTGCATGATAGCCACGTGATGTGTGCATGAGTTACGTGAGCAGAGTATGATCAGCCACGTGATCAGTGCATGAGTGCCACGTGATCAGTGCATGATATGTCACGTGACAGGTGTGTGATCAGCCACGTGAACAGTGCATGTTCAGCCACGTGATCAGTGCATGATAGCCACGTGATCAGTGCATGATCAGTTACGTGAGCAGTGTATGATCAGCCACGTGATCAGTGCATGGTCAGACACGTGAACAGTGTATGATCAGCCACGTGATCAGTGCATGATATCCAAGTGATCAGTGCATGATCATCACGTGATCAGTGTATGATCAGCCACGTGAACAGTGCATGCTCAGTCACGTGATCTGGGCCTGCTGAGCTGCGTGATTACTGTCTGCTCATCTGCTTGACAATTGCCAGCTGAGCTGCACGATTCCTGCCTGTCATCTGCTTGACAATTGCCAGCTGTGCTGCGTAATTCCTGCCTGCTCAGCTGCTTGATTATTGCCAGCTGAGCAGCATGATTCCTCACACCTGAGTTCCATGATTATTGCCTGCTGACTGTTTGATTCGTGCCTACTCAGCTCTTTGTTTATTGCCTCCAGAGGCACATGATCAGTGTATGATAGCAAACATGATCAGCGCATGATCAGTCACATGATCAGCGCCATTAAGTCACGTGATCACTACATGATAGTCATGTGATCAGTCCATGCTCAGTCACGGTATCAGTGCATGATCAGCCACGTGATCAGTGCATGATCTGTCACATGATTAGTGTATGATCATCCACGTGATCAGTGCATGGGCAGTCATGTGATCAGTGCATGATATAGACGTGATCAGTGCATGATCAGTCTCGTGATCAGTGCATGATAGCCACGTGATCAGTGCATGATCAGTCACCTGATGGGTGTATGATCATTCACGTGACCTGTACATGGTAGCTACATGATCATTGCATGATCAGCCACGTGAGTAGTGCATGATAGCCACGTGATCACTGCATGATCAGTCACGTGATCAGTGCATGATCAGTCATGTGACCAGTACATGGTAGCTGCGTGATCATGGCATGATCAGCCACGTGAGCAGTGCATGATAGCCACGTGATCAGTGCATGATCAGTCACGTGATCAGTGCATGATCAGTCACGTGATCAGTGCATGATCAGCCACGTGATCAGTGCATGATCAGTCACGTGATCAGTGCATGATCAGCCACGTGATCAGTGCATGATCAGCACGTGATCAGTGCATGATCAGCCACGTGATCAGTGCATGATCAGCCACGTGATCAGTGCATGATCAGCCACGTGATCAGTGCATGATCAGTTACGTGATCAGTGCATGATCAGCCACGTGATCAGTGCATGATCAGCCACGTGATCAGTGCATGATAGCCACGTGATCAGTGCATGATAGCCACGTGATCAGTGCATGATCAGTCATGTGATACGTGTGTGATCAGCCACGTGATCAGTGCATGATATCCACGTGATCAGTGCATGACAGCCACGTGATCAGTGCATGATAGCCACGTGATCAGTGCATGATCAGTCACGTGATACATGTGTGATCAGCCACGTGATCAGTGCATGATGAGCCACGTGATCAGTGCATGATCAATTACGTGATCAGTGCATGATCAGTCACGTGACCAGTACATGGTTGCTACGTGATCGTTGCATGATCAGCCACGTGAGCAGTGCATGATAGCCACGTGATCAGTGCATGATCAGTCACGTGATCAGTACATGATCAGTCACGTGAACAGTGCATGATCATTTACGTGATCTTTGCATGATCAGTCACGTGACCAGTATATGGTTGCTACGTGATCATTCCATGACGAGCCACGTGAGCAGTGCATGATAGCCACGTGATGTGTGCATGAGTTACGTGAGCAGAGTATGATCAGCCACGTGATCAGTGCATGAGTGCCACGTGATCAGTGCATGATATGTCACGTGACAGGTGTGTGATCAGCCACGTGAACAGTGCATGTTCAGCCACGTGATCAGTGCATGATAGCCACGTGATCAGTGCATGATCAGTTACGTGAGCAGTGTATGATCAGCCACGTGATCAGTGCATGGTCAGACACGTGAACAGTGTATGATCAGCCACGTGATCAGTGCATGATATCCAAGTGATCAGTGCATGATCATCACGTGATCAGTGTATGATCAGCCACGTGAACAGTGCATGCTCAGTCACGTGATCAGGGCCTGCTGAGCTGCGTGATTACTGTCTGCTCATCTGCTTGACAATTGCCAGCTGAGCTGCACGATTCCTGCCTGTCATCTGCTTGACAATTGCCAGCTGTGCTGCGTAATTCCTGCCTGCTCAGCTGCTTGATTATTGCCAGCTGAGCAGCATGATTCCTCACACCTGAGTTCCATGATTATTGCCTGCTGACTGTTTGATTCGTGCCTACTCAGCTCTTTGTTTATTGCCTCCAGAGGCACATGATCAGTGTATGATAGCAAACATGATCAGCGCATGATCAGTCACATGATCAGCGCCATTAAGTCACGTGATCACTACATGATAGTCATGTGATCAGTCCATGCTCAGTCACGGTATCAGTGCATGATCAGCCACGTGATCAGTGCATGATCTGTCACATGATTAGTGTATGATCATCCACGTGATCAGTGCATGGGCAGTCATGTGATCAGTGCATGATATAGACGTGATCAGTGCATGATCAGTCTCGTGATCAGTGCATGATAGCCACGTGATCAGTGCATGATCAGTCACCTGATGGGTGTATGATCATTCACGTGACCTGTACATGGTAGCTACATGATCATTGCATGATCAGCCACGTGAGTAGTGCATGATAGCCACGTGATCAGTGCATGATCAGTCACGTGATCAGTGCATGATCAGTCATGTGACCAGTACATGGTAGCTGCGTGATCATGGCATGATCAGCCACGTGAGCAGTGCATGATAGCCACGTGATCAGTGCATGATCAGACACGTGATCAGTGCATGATCAGTCACGTGATCAGTGCATGATCAGCCACGTGATCAGTGCATGATAGCCACGTGATCAGTGCATGATCATCACGTGATCAGTGCATGATCAGCCACGTGATCAGTGCATGATCAGTCACGTGATCAGTGCCTGATGAGCTGCGTGATTACTGTCTGCTCATCTGCTTGACAATTGCCAGCTGAGCTGCATGATTCCTGCCTGATCAGCTGCTTGATCATTGCCAGCTGAGCAGCATGATTCCTCACACCTGTGTTCCATGATTATTGCCTGCTGACTGTTTGATTCGTGCCTACTCAGCTCTTTGTTTATTGCCTCCAGAGGCACATGATCAGTGCATGATAGCAAACATGATCAGTGCATGATCAGTCACATGATCAGTGCATTAAGTCACGTGATCAGTGCATGATAGTCATGTGATCAGTCCATGATCAGTCACGTATCAGTGCATGATCAGCCACGTGATCAGTGCATGATCAGTCACGTGATTAGTGTATGATCATCCACGTGATCAGTGCATGCAGTCATGTGATCAGTGCATGATATAGACGTGATCAGTGCATGATCAGTCACGTGATCAGTGCATGATAGCCACGTGATCAGTGCATGATCAGTCACGTGATGGGTGTATGATCATTCACGTGACCAGTACATGGTAGCTACATGATCATTGCATGATCAGCCACGTGAGTAGTGCATGATAGCCACGTGATCAGTGCATGATCAGTCACGTGATCAGTGCATGATCAGTCATGTGATCAGTGCATGGTAGCTGCGTGATCATGGCATGATCAGCCACGTGAGCAGTGCATGATAGCCACGTGATCAGTGCATGATCAGTCACGTGATCAGTGCATGATCAGTCACGTGATCAGTGCATGATCAGCCACGTGATCAGTGCATGATCAGCACGTGATCAGTGTATGATCAGCCACGTGATCAGTGCATGATAGCCACGTGATCAGTGCATGATCAGTCACGTGATCAGTGCATGATCAGTCACGTGATCAGTGCATGATCAGCCACGTGATCAGTGCATGATCAGCCACGTGATCAGTGCATGATCAGTCACGTGATCAGTGCATGATCAGTCACGTGATCAGTACATGATAGCTACGTGATCAGTGCATGATCAGCCACGTGATCAGTGCATGATAGCCACGTGATCAGTGCATGATCAGCCACGTGATCAGTGCATGATCAGTCACGTGATCAGTGCATGATCAGTCACGTGATCAGTGCATGATAGCTGCGTGATCAGTGCATGATCAGCCACGTGATCAGTGCATGATAGCCACGTGATCAGTGCATGATCAGTCACGTGATCAGTGCATGATCAGTCACGTGATCAGTGCATGATCAGCCACGTGATCAGTGCATGATCAGCCACGTGATCAGTGCATGATCAATTACGTGATCAGTGCATGATCAGTCACGTGACCAGTACATGGTAGCTACGTGATCATTGCATGATCAGCCACGTGATCAGTGCATGATAGCCACGTGATCAGTGCATGATAGCCACGTGATCAGTGCATGATCAGTCATGTGATACGTGTGTGATCAGCCACGTGATCAGTGCATGATATCCACGTGATCAGTGCATGACAGCCACGTGATCAGTGCATGAGAGCCACGGGATCAGTGCATGATCAGTCACGTGATACATGTGTGATCAGCCACGTGATCAGTGCATGATGAGCCACGTGATCAGTGCAGGATCAATTACGTGATCAGTGCATGATCAGTCACGTGACCAGTACATGGTTGCTACGTGATCGTTGCATGATCAGCCACGTGAGCAGAGCATGATAGCCACGTGATCAGTGCATGATCAGTCACGTGATCAGTACATGATCAGTCACGTGAACAGTGCATGATCATTTACGTGATCTTTGCATGATCAGTCACGTGACCAGTATATGGTTGCTACGTGATCATTCCATGACGAGCCACGTGAGCAGTGCATGATAGCCACGTGATGTGTGCATGAGTTACGTGAGCAGAGTATGATCAGCCACGTGATCAGTGCATGAGTGCCACGTGATCAGTGCATGATATGTCACGTGACAGGTGTGTGATCAGCCACGTGAACAGTGCATGTTCAGCCACGTGATCAGTGCATGATAGCCACGTGATCAGTGCATGATCAGTTACGTGAGCAGTGTATGATCAGCCACGTGATCAGTGCATGGTCAGACACGTGAACAGTGTATGATCAGCCACGTGATCAGTGCATGATATCCAAGTGATCAGTGCATGATCATCACGTGATCAGTGTATGATCAGCCACGTGAACAGTGCATGCTCAGTCACGTGATCTGGGCCTGCTGAGCTGCGTGATTACTGTCTGCTCATCTGCTTGACAATTGCCAGCTGAGCTGCACGATTCCTGCCTGTCATCTGCTTGACAATTGCCAGCTGTGCTGCGTAATTCCTGCCTGCTCAGCTGCTTGATTATTGCCAGCTGAGCAGCATGATTCCTCACACCTGAGTTCCATGATTATTGCCTGCTGACTGTTTGATTCGTGCCTACTCAGCTCTTTGTTTATTGCCTCCAGAGGCACATGATCAGTGTATGATAGCAAACATGATCAGCGCATGATCAGTCACATGATCAGCGCCATTAAGTCACGTGATCACTACATGATAGTCATGTGATCAGTCCATGCTCAGTCACGGTATCAGTGCATGATCAGCCACGTGATCAGTGCATGATCTGTCACAAGATTAGTGTATGATCATCCACGTGATCAGTGCATGGGCAGTCATGTGATCAGTGCATGATATAGACGTGAACAGTGCATGATCAGTCTCGTGATCAGTGCATGATAGCCACGTGATCAGTGCATGATCAGTCACCTGATGGGTGTATGATCATTCACGTGACCTGTACATGGTAGCTACATGATCATTGCATGATCAGCCACGTGAGTAGTTCATGATAGCCACGTGATCACTGCATGATCAGTCACGTGATCAGTGCATGATCAGTCATGTGACCAGTACATGGTAGCTGCGTGATCATGGCATGATCAGCCACGTGAGCAGTGCATGATAGCCACGTGATCAGTGCATGATCAGACACGTGATCAGTGCATGATCAGTCACGTGATCAGTGCATGATCAGCCACGTGATCAGTGCATGATCAGTCACGTGATCAGTGCATGATCAGCCACGTGATCAGTGCATGATCAGCACGTGATCAGTGCATGATCAGCCACGTGATCAGTGCATGATCAGCCACGTGATCAGTGCATGATCAGTCACGTGATCAGTGCATGATCAGTCACGTGATCAGTGCATGATCAGCCACGTGATCAGTGCATGATCAGCCACGTGATCAGTGCATGATAGCCACGTGATCAGTGCATGATAGCCACGTGATCAGTGCATGATCAGTCATGTGATACGTGTGTGATCAGCCACGTGATCAGTGCATGATATCCACGTGATCAGTGCATGACAGCCACGTGATCAGTGCATGAGAGCCACGGGATCAGTGCATGATCAGTCACGTGATACATGTGTGATCAGCCACGTGATCAGTGCATGATGAGCCACGTGATCAGTGCAGGATCAATTACGTGATCAGTGCATGATCAGTCACGTGACCAGTACATGGTTGCTACGTGATCGTTGCATGATCAGCCACGTGAGCAGAGCATGATAGCCACGTGATCAGTGCATGATCAGTCACGTGATCAGTACATGATCAGTCACGTGAACAGTGCATGATCATTTACGTGATCTTTGCATGATCAGTCACGTTACCAGTATATGGTTGCTACGTGATCATTCCATGACGAGCCACGTGAGCAGTGCATGATAGCCACGTGATGTGTGCATGAGTTACGTGAGCAGAGTATGATCAGCCACGTGATCAGTGCATGAGTGCCACGTGATCAGTGCATGATATGTCACGTGACAGGTGTGTGATCAGCCACGTGAACAGTGCATGTTCAGCCACGTGATCAGTGCATGATAGCCACGTGATCAGTGCATGATCAGTTACGTGAGCAGTGTATGATCAGCCACGTGATCAGTGCATGGTCAGACACGTGAACAGTGTATGATCAGCCACGTGATCAGTGCATGATATCCAAGTGATCAGTGCATGATCATCACGTGATCAGTGTATGATCAGCCACGTGAACAGTGCATGCTCAGTCACGTGATCTGGGCCTGCTGAGCTGCGTGATTACTGTCTGCTCATCTGCTTGACAATTGCCAGCTGAGCTGCACGATTCCTGCCTGTCATCTGCTTGACAATTGCCAGCTGTGCTGCGTAATTCCTGCCTGCTCAGCTGCTTGATTATTGCCAGCTGAGCAGCATGATTCCTCACACCTGAGTTCCATGATTATTGCCTGCTGACTGTTTGATTCGTGCCTACTCAGCTCTTTGTTTATTGCCTCCAGAGGCACATGATCAGTGTATGATAGCAAACATGATCAGCGCATGATCAGTCACATGATCAGCGCCATTAAGTCACGTGATCACTACATGATAGTCATGTGATCAGTCCATGCTCAGTCACGGTATCAGTGCATGATCAGCCACGTGATCAGTGCATGATCTGTCACAAGATTAGTGTATGATCATCCACGTGATCAGTGCATGGGCAGTCATGTGATCAGTGCATGATATAGACGTGATCAGTGCATGATCAGTCTCGTGATCAGTGCATGATAGCCACGTGATCAGTGCATGATCAGTCACCTGATGGGTGTATGATCATTCACGTGACCTGTACATGGTAGCTACATGATCATTGCATGATCAGCCACGTGAGTAGTTCATGATAGCCACGTGATCACTGCATGATCAGTCACGTGATCAGTGCATGATCAGTCATGTGACCAGTACATGGTAGCTGCGTGATCATGGCATGATCAGCCACGTGAGCAGTGCATGATAGCCACGTGATCAGTGCATGATCAGACACGTGATCAGTGCATGATCAGTCACGTGATCAGTGCATGATCAGCCACGTGATCAGTGCATGATAGCCACGTGATCAGTGCATGATCATCACGTGATCAGTGCATGATCAGCCACGTGATCAGTGCATGATCAGTCACGTGATCAGTGCCTGCTGAGCTGCGTGATTACTGTCTGCTCATCTGCTTGACAATTGCCAGCTGAGCTGCACGATTCCTGCCTGATCAGCTGCTTGATCATTGCCAGCTGAGCAGCATGATTCCTCACACCTGAGTTCCATGATTATTGCCTGCTGACTGTTTGATTCGTGCCTACTCAGCTCTTTGTTTATTGCCTCCAGAGGCACATGATCAGTGCATGATAGCAAACATGATCAGTGCATGATCAGTCACATGATCAGTGCATTAAGTCACGTGATCAGTGCATGATAGTCATGTGATCAGTCCATGATCAGTCACGTATCAGTGCATGATCAGCCACGTGATCAGTGCATGATCAGTCACGTGATCAGTGTATGATCATCACGTGATCAGTGCATGGGCAGTCATGTGATCAGTGCATGATATAGACGTGATCAGTGCATGATCAGTCACGTGATCAGTGCATGATAGCCACGTGATCAGTGCATGATCAGTCACCTGATGGGTGTATGATCATTCACGTGACCAGTACATGGTAGCTACGTGATCATTGCATGATCAGCCACGTGATAGTGCATGATAGCCACGTGATCAGTGCATGATCAGTCACGTGATCAGTGCATGATCAGTCATGTGACCAGTACATGGTAGCTGCGTGATCATGCATGATCAGCCACGTGACAGTGCATGATAGCCACGTGATCAGTGCATGATCAGACACGTGATCAGTGCATGATCAGTCACGTGATCAGTGCATGATCAGCCACGTGATCAGTGCATGATCAGCCACGTGATCAGTGCATGATCAGCCACGTGATCAGTGCATGATAGCCACGTGATCAGTGCATGATCAGTCACGTGATCAGTGCATGATCAGTCACGTGATCAGTGCATGATCAGCCACGTGATCAGTGCATGATCAGCCACGTGATCAGTGCATGATCAGTCACGTGATCAGTGCATGATCAGTCACGTGATCAGTACATGGTAGCTACGTGATCAGTGCATGATCAGCCACGTGATCAGTGCATGATAGCCACGTGATCAGTGCATGATCAGCCACGTGATCAGTGCATGATCAGTCACGTGATCAGTGCATGATCAGTCACGTGATCAGTGCATGATAGCTGCGTGATCAGTGCATGATCAGCCACGTGATCAGTGCATGATAGCCACGTGATCAGTGCATGATCAGTCACGTGATCAGTGCATGATCAGTCACGTGATCAGTGCATGATCAGCCACGTGATCAGTGCATGATCAGCCACATGATCAGTGCATGATCAATTACGTGATCAGTGCATGATCAGTCACGTGACCAGTGCATGGTAGCTACGTGATCAGTGCATGATCAGCCACGTGATCAGTGCATGATAGCCACGTGATCAGTGCATGATAGCCACGTGATCAGTGCATGATCAGTCATGTGATACGTGTGTGATCAGCCACATGATCAGTGCATGATATCCACGTGATCAGTGCATGACAGCCACGTGATCAGTGCATGAGAGCCACGTGATCAGTGCATGATCAGTCACGTGATACATGTGTGATCAGCCACGTGATCAGTGCATGATGAGCCACGTGATCAGTGCAGGATCAATTACGTGATCAGTGCATGATCAGTCACGTGACCAGTACATGGTTGCTACGTGATCGTTGCATGATCAGCCACGTGAGCAGAGCATGATAGCCACGTGATCAGTGCATGATCAGTCACGTGATCAGTACATGATCAGTCACGTGAACAGTGCATGATCATTTACGTGATCTTTGCATGATCAGTCACGTGACCAGTATATGGTTGCTACGTGATCATTCCATGACGAGCCACGTGAGCAGTGCATGATAGCCACGTGATGTGTGCATGAGTTACGTGAGCAGAGTATGATCAGCCACGTGATCAGTGCATGAGTGCCACGTGATCAGTGCATGATATGTCACGTGACAGGTGTGTGATCAGCCACGTGAACAGTGCATGTTCAGCCACGTGATCAGTGCATGATAGCCACGTGATCAGTGCATGATCAGTTACGTGAGCAGTGTATGATCAGCCACGTGATCAGTGCATGGTCAGACACGTGAACAGTGTATGATCAGCCACGTGATCAGTGCATGATATCCAAGTGATCAGTGCATGATCATCACGTGATCAGTGTATGATCAGCCACGTGAACAGTGCATGCTCAGTCACGTGATCTGGGCCTGCTGAGCTGCGTGATTACTGTCTGCTCATCTGCTTGACAATTGCCAGCTGAGCTGCACGATTCCTGCCTGTCATCTGCTTGACAATTGCCAGCTGTGCTGCGTAATTCCTGCCTGCTCAGCTGCTTGATTATTGCCAGCTGAGCAGCATGATTCCTCACACCTGAGTTCCATGATTATTGCCTGCTGACTGTTTGATTCGTGCCTACTCAGCTCTTTGTTTATTGCCTCCAGAGGCACATGATCAGTGTATGATAGCAAACATGATCAGCGCATGATCAGTCACATGATCAGCGCCATTAAGTCACGTGATCACTACATGATAGTCATGTGATCAGTCCATGCTCAGTCACGGTATCAGTGCATGATCAGCCACGTGATCAGTGCATGATCTGTCACAAGATTAGTGTATGATCATCCACGTGATCAGTGCATGGGCAGTCATGTGATCAGTGCATGATATAGACGTGAACAGTGCATGATCAGTCTCGTGATCAGTGCATGATAGCCACGTGATCAGTGCATGATCAGTCACCTGATGGGTGTATGATCATTCACGTGACCTGTACATGGTAGCTACATGATCATTGCATGATCAGCCACGTGAGTAGTTCATGATAGCCACGTGATCACTGCATGATCAGTCACGTGATCAGTGCATGATCAGTCATGTGACCAGTACATGGTAGCTGCGTGATCATGGCATGATCAGCCACGTGAGCAGTGCATGATAGCCACGTGATCAGTGCATGATCAGACACGTGATCAGTGCATGATCAGTCACGTGATCAGTGCATGATCAGCCACGTGATCAGTGCATGATCAGTCACGTGATCAGTGCATGATCAGCCACGTGATCAGTGCATGATCATCACGTGATCAGTGCATGATCAGCCACGTGATCAGTGCATGATCAGCCACGTGATCAGTGCATGATCAGTCACGTGATCAGTGCATGATCAGTTACGTGATCAGTGCATGATCAGCCACGTGATCAGTGCATGATCAGCCACGTGATCAGTGCATGATAGCCACGTGATCAGTGCATGATAGCCACGTGATCAGTGCATGATCAGTCATGTGATACGTGTGTGATCAGCCACGTGATCAGTGCATGATATCCACGTGATCAGTGCATGACAGCCACGTGATCAGTGCATGAGAGCCACGTGATCAGTGCATGATCAGTCACGTGATACATGTGTGATCAGCCACGTGATCAGTGCATGATGAGCCACGTGATCAGTGCAGGATCAATTACGTGATCAGTGCATGATCAGTCACGTGACCAGTACATGGTTGCTACGTGATCGTTGCATGATCAGCCACGTGAGCAGAGCATGATAGCCACGTGATCAGTGCATGATCAGTCACGTGATCAGTACATGATCAGTCACGTGAACAGTGCATGATCATTTACGTGATCTTTGCATGATCAGTCACGTGACCAGTATATGGTTGCTACGTGATCATTCCATGACGAGCCACGTGAGCAGTGCATGATAGCCACGTGATGTGTGCATGAGTTACGTGAGCAGAGTATGATCAGCCACGTGATCAGTGCATGAGTGCCACGTGATCAGTGCATGATATGTCACGTGACAGGTGTGTGATCAGCCACGTGAACAGTGCATGTTCAGCCACGTGATCAGTGCATGATAGCCACGTGATCAGTGCATGATCAGTTACGTGAGCAGTGTATGATCAGCCACGTGATCAGTGCATGGTCAGACACGTGAACAGTGTATGATCAGCCACGTGATCAGTGCATGATATCCAAGTGATCAGTGCATGATCATCACGTGATCAGTGTATGATCAGCCACGTGAACAGTGCATGCTCAGTCACGTGATCTGGGCCTGCTGAGCTGCGTGATTACTGTCTGCTCATCTGCTTGACAATTGCCAGCTGAGCTGCACGATTCCTGCCTGTCATCTGCTTGACAATTGCCAGCTGTGCTGCGTAATTCCTGCCTGCTCAGCTGCTTGATTATTGCCAGCTGAGCAGCATGATTCCTCACACCTGAGTTCCATGATTATTGCCTGCTGACTGTTTGATTCGTGCCTACTCAGCTCTTTGTTTATTGCCTCCAGAGGCACATGATCAGTGTATGATAGCAAACATGATCAGCGCATGATCAGTCACATGATCAGCGCCATTAAGTCACGTGATCACTACATGATAGTCATGTGATCAGTCCATGCTCAGTCACGGTATCAGTGCATGATCAGCCACGTGATCAGTGCATGATCTGTCACAAGATTAGTGTATGATCATCCACGTGATCAGTGCATGGGCAGTCATGTGATCAGTGCATGATATAGACGTGAACAGTGCATGATCAGTCTCGTGATCAGTGCATGATAGCCACGTGATCAGTGCATGATCAGTCACCTGATGGGTGTATGATCATTCACGTGACCTGTACATGGTAGCTACATGATCATTGCATGATCAGCCACGTGAGTAGTGCATGATAGCCACGTGATCACTGCATGATCAGTCACGTGATCAGTGCATGATCAGTCATGTGACCAGTACATGGTAGCTGCGTGATCATGGCATGATCAGCCACGTGAGCAGTGCATGATAGCCACGTGATCAGTGCATGATCAGTCACGTGATCAGTGCATGATCAGTCACGTGATCAGTGCATGATCAGCCACGTGATCAGTGCATGATAGCCACGTGATCAGTGCATGATCATCACGTGATCAGTGCATGATCAGCCACGTGATCAGTGCATGATCAGTCACGTGATCAGTGCCTGCTGAGCTGCGTGATTACTGTCTGCTCATCTGCTTGACAATTGCCAGCTGAGCTGCACGATTCCTGCCTGCTCAGCTGCTTGATTATTGCCAGCTGAGCAGCATGATTCCTCACACCTGTGTTCCATGATTATTGCCTGCTGACTGTTTGATTCGTGCCTACTCAGCTCTTTGTTTATTGCCTCCAGAGGCACATGATCAGTGTATGATAGCAAACATGATCAGTGCATGATCAGTCACATGATCAGTGCATTAAGTCACGTGATCAGTGCATGATAGTCATGTGATCAGTGCATGATCAGTCACGTATCAGTGCATGATCAGCCACGTGATCAGTGCATGATCTGTCACGTGATCAGTGTATGATCATCCACGTGATCAGTGCATGGGCAGTCATGTGATCAGTGCATGATATAGACGTGATCAGTGCATGATCAGTCACGTGATCAGTGCATGATAGCCACGTGATCAGTGCATGATCAGTCACGTGATGGGTGTATGATCATTCACGTGACCTGCATGGTAGCTACATGATCATTGCATGATCAGCCACGTGAGTAGTGCATGATAGCCACGTGATCAGTGCATGATCAGTCACGTGATCAGTGCATGATCAGTCATGTGACCAGTACATGGTAGCTGCGTGATCATGGCATGATCAGCCACGTGATCAGTGCATGATAGCCACGTGATCAGTGCATGATCAGTCACGTGATCAGTGCATGATCAGCCACGTGATCAGTGCATGATCAGCCACGTGATCAGTGCATGATCAGCCACGTGATCAGTGCATGATAGCCACGTGATCAGTGCATGATCAGTCACGTGATCAGTGCATGATCAGTCACGTGATCAGTGCATGATCAGCCACGTGATCAGTGCATGATCAGCCACGTGATCAGTGCATGATCAGTCACGTGATCAGTGCATGATCAGTCACGTGATCAGTACATGATAGCTACGTGATCAGTGCATGATCAGCCACGTGATCAGTGCATGATAGCCACGTGATCAGTGCATGATCAGCCACGTGATCAGTGCATGATCAGTCACGTGATCAGTGCATGATCAGTCACGTGATCAGTGCATGATAGCTGCGTGATCAGTGCATGATCAGCCACGTGATCAGTGCATGATAGCCACGTGATCAGTGCATGATCAGTCACGTGATCAGTGCATGATCAGTCACGTGATCAGTGCATGATCAGCCACGTGATCAGTGCATGATCAGCCACGTGATCAGTGCATGATCAATTACGTGATCAGTGCATGATCAGTCACGTGACCAGTACATGGTAGCTACGTGATCATTGCATGATCAGCCACGTGATCAGTGCATGATAGCCACGTGATCAGTGCATGATAGCCACGTGATCAGTGCATGATCAGTCATGTGATACGTGTGTGATCAGCCACGTGATCAGTGCATGATATCCACGTGATCAGTGCATGACAGCCACGTGATCAGTGCATGAGAGCCACGTGATCAGTGCATGATCAGTCACGTGATACATGTGTGATCAGCCACGTGATCAGTGCATGATGAGCCACGTGATCAGTGCAGGATCAATTACGTGATCAGTGCATGATCAGTCACGTGACCAGTACATGGTTGCTACGTGATCGTTGCATGATCAGCCACGTGAGCAGAGCATGATAGCCACGTGATCAGTGCATGATCAGTCACGTGATCAGTACATGATCAGTCACGTGAACAGTGCATGATCATTTACGTGATCTGTGCATGATCAGTCACGTGACCAGTATATGGTTGCTACGTGATCATTCCATGACGAGCCACGTGAGCAGTGCATGATAGCCACGTGATGTGTGCATGAGTTACGTGAGCAGAGTATGATCAGCCACGTGATCAGTGCATGAGTGCCACGTGATCAGTGCATGATATGTCACGTGACAGGTGTGTGATCAGCCACGTGAACAGTGCATGTTCAGCCACGTGATCAGTGCATGATAGCCACGTGATCAGTGCATGATCAGTTACGTGAGCAGTGTATGATCAGCCACGTGATCAGTGCATGGTCAGACACGTGAACAGTGTATGATCAGCCACGTGATCAGTGCATGATATCCAAGTGATCAGTGCATGATCATCACGTGATCAGTGTATGATCAGCCACGTGAACAGTGCATGCTCAGTCACGTGATCTGGGCCTGCTGAGCTGCGTGATTACTGTCTGCTCATCTGCTTGACAATTGCCAGCTGAGCTGCACGATTCCTGCCTGTCATCTGCTTGACAATTGCCAGCTGTGCTGCGTAATTCCTGCCTGCTCAGCTGCTTGATTATTGCCAGCTGAGCAGCATGATTCCTCACACCTGAGTTCCATGATTATTGCCTGCTGACTGTTTGATTCGTGCCTACTCAGCTCTTTGTTTATTGCCTCCAGAGGCACATGATCAGTGTATGATAGCAAACATGATCAGCGCATGATCAGTCACATGATCAGCGCCATTAAGTCACGTGATCACTACATGATAGTCATGTGATCAGTCCATGCTCAGTCACGGTATCAGTGCATGATCAGCCACGTGATCAGTGCATGATCTGTCACAAGATTAGTGTATGATCATCCACGTGATCAGTGCACGGGCAGTCATGTGATCAGTGCATGATATAGACGTGAACAGTGCATGATCAGTCTCGTGATCAGTGCATGATAGCCACGTGATCAGTGCATGATCAGTCACCTGATGGGTGTATGATCATTCACGTGACCTGTACATGGTAGCTACATGATCATTGCATGATCAGCCACGTGAGTAGTTCATGATAGCCACGTGATCACTGCATGATCAGTCACGTGATCAGTGCATGATCAGTCATGTGACCAGTACATGGTAGCTGCGTGATCATGGCATGATCAGCCACGTGAGCAGTGCATGATAGCCACGTGATCAGTGCATGATCAGACACGAGATCAGTGCATGATCAGTCACGTGATCAGTGCATGATCAGCCACGTGATCAGTGCATGATCAGTCACGTGATCAGTGCATGATCAGCCACGTGATCAGTGCATGATCATGCACGTGATCAGTGCATGATCAGCCACGTGATCAGTGCATGATCAGCCACGTGATCAGTGCATGATCAGTCACGTGATCAGTGCATGATCAGTTATGTGATCAGTGCATGATCAGCCACGTGATCAGTGCATGATCAGCCACGTGATCAGTGCATGATAGCCACGTGATCAGTGCATGATAGCCACGTGATCAGTGCATGATCAGTCATGTGATACGTGTGTGATCAGCCACATGATCAGTGCATGATATCCACGTGATCAGTGCATGACAGCCACGTGATCAGTGCATGAGAGCCACGGGATCAGTGCATGATCAGTCACGTGATACATGTGTGATCAGCCACGTGATCAGTGCATGATGAGCCACGTGATCAGTGCAGGATCAATTACGTGATCAGTGCATGATCAGTCACGTGACCAGTACATGGTTGCTACGTGATCGTTGCATGATCAGCCACGTGAGCAGAGCATGATAGCCACGTGATCAGTGCATGATCAGTCACGTGATCAGTACATGATCAGTCACGTGAACAGTGCATGATCATTTACGTGATCTTTGCATGATCAGTCACGTGACCAGTATATGGTTGCTACGTGATCATTCCATGACGAGCCACGTGAGCAGTGCATGATAGCCACGTGATGTGTGCATGAGTTACGTGAGCAGAGTATGATCAGCCACGTGATCAGTGCATGAGTGCCACGTGATCAGTGCATGATATGTCACGTGACAGGTGTGTGATCAGCCACGTGAACAGTGCATGTTCAGCCACGTGATCAGTGCATGATAGCCACGTGATCAGTGCATGATCAGTTACGTGAGCAGTGTATGATCAGCCACGTGATCAGTGCATGGTCAGACACGTGAACAGTGTATGATCAGCCACGTGATCAGTGCATGATATCCAAGTGATCAGTGCATGATCATCACGTGATCAGTGTATGATCAGCCACGTGAACAGTGCATGCTCAGTCACGTGATCTGGGCCTGCTGAGCTGCGTGATTACTGTCTGCTCATCTGCTTGACAATTGCCAGCTGAGCTGCACGATTCCTGCCTGTCATCTGCTTGACAATTGCCAGCTGTGCTGCGTAATTCCTGCCTGCTCAGCTGCTTGATTATTGCCAGCTGAGCAGCATGATTCCTCACACCTGAGTTCCATGATTATTGCCTGCTGACTGTTTGATTCGTGCCTACTCAGCTCTTTGTTTATTGCCTCCAGAGGCACATGATCAGTGTATGATAGCAAACATGATCAGCGCATGATCAGTCACATGATCAGCGCCATTAAGTCACGTGATCACTACATGATAGTCATGTGATCAGTCCATGCTCAGTCACGGTATCAGTGCATGATCAGCCACGTGATCAGTGCATGATCTGTCACAAGATTAGTGTATGATCATCCACGTGATCAGTGCATGGGCAGTCATGTGATCAGTGCATGATATAGACGTGAACAGTGCATGATCAGTCTCGTGATCAGTGCATGATAGCCACGTGATCAGTGCATGATCAGTCACCTGATGGGTGTATGATCATTCACGTGACCTGTACATGGTAGCTACATGATCATTGCATGATCAGCCACGTGAGTAGTGCATGATAGCCACGTGATCACTGCATGATCAGTCACGTGATCAGTGCATGATCAGTCATGTGACCAGTACATGGTAGCTGCGTGATCATGGCATGATCAGCCACGTGAGCAGTGCATGATAGCCACGTGATCAGTGCATGATCAGTCACGTGATCAGTGCATGATCAGTCACGTGATCAGTGCATGATCAGCCACGTGATCAGTGCATGATCAGCCACGTGATCAGTGCATGATCAATTACGTGATCAGTGCATGATCAGTCACGTGACCAGTACATGGTAGCTACGTGATCAGTGCATGATCAGCCACGTGATCAGTGCATGATAGCCACGTGATCAGTGCATGATAGCCACGTGATCAGTGCATGATCAGTCATGTGATACGTGTGTGATCAGCCACGTGATCAGTGCATGATATCCACGTGATCAGTGCATGACAGCCACGTGATCAGTGCATGAGAGCCACGTGATCAGTGCATGATCAGTCACGTGATACATGTGTGATCAGCCACGTGATCAGTGCATGATGAGCCACGTGATCAGTGCATGATCAATTACGTGATCAGTGCATGATCAGTCACGTGACAGTACATGGTTGCTACGTGATCGTTGCATGATCAGCCACGTGAGCAGTGCATGATAGCCACGTGATCAGTGCATGATCAGTCACGTGATCAGTGCATGATCAGTCACGTGAACAGTGCATGATCATTTACGTGATCAGTGCATGATCAGTCACGTGACCAGTATATGGTTGCTACGTGATCATTGCATGACAGCCACGTGAGCAGTGCATGATAGCCACGTGATGTGTGCATGAGTTACGTGAGCAGTGTATGATCAGCCACGTGATCAGTGCATGAGTGCCACGTGATCAGTGCATGATAGTCACGTGACAGTGTATGATCAGCCACGTGATCAGTGCATGATCAGCCACGTGATCAGTGCATGATAGCCACGTGATCAGTGCATGATCAGCCACGTGATCAGTGCATGCTCAGTCACGTGATCTGGGCCTGCTGAGCTGCGTGATTACTGTCTGCTCATCTGCTTGACAATTGCCAGCTGAGCTGCACGATTCCTGCCTGCTCAGCTGCTTGATTATTGCCAGCTGAGCAGCATGATTCCTCACACCTGAGTTCCATGATTATTGCCTGCTGACTGTTTGATTCGTGCCTACTCAGCTCTTTGTTTATTGCCTCCAGAGGCACATGATCAGTGTATGATAGCAAACATGATCAGCGCATGATCAGTCACATGATCAGCGCCATTAAGTCACGTGATCACTACATGATAGTCATGTGATCAGTCCATGCTCAGTCACGGTATCAGTGCATGATCAGCCACGTGATCAGTGCATGATCTGTCACAAGATTAGTGTATGATCATCCACGTGATCAGTGCATGGGCAGTCATGTGATCAGTGCATGATATAGACGTGATCAGTGCATGATCAGTCTCGTGATCAGTGCATGATAGCCACGTGATCAGTGCATGATCAGTCACCTGATGGGTGTATGATCATTCACGTGACCTGTACATGGTAGCTACATGATCATTGCATGATCAGCCACGTGAGTAGTGCATGATAGCCACGTGATCACTGCATGATCAGTCACGTGATCAGTGCATGATCAGTCATGTGACCAGTACATGGTAGCTGCGTGATCATGGCATGATCAGCCACGTGAGCAGTGCATGATAGCCACGTGATCAGTGCATGATCAGACACGTGATCAGTGCATGATCAGTCACGTGATCAGTGCATGATCAGCCACGTGATCAGTGCATGATCAGCCACGTGATCAGTGCATGATCAATTACGTGATCAGTGCATGATCAGTCACGTGATCAGTGCATGATAGCTACGTGATCAGTGCATGATCAGCCACGTGATCAGTGCATGATCAGCCACGTGATCAGTGCATGATCAGCCACGTGATCAGTGCATGATCAGTCACGTGATACGTGTGTGATCAGCCACGTGATCAGTGCATGATAGCCACGTGATCAGTGCATGACAGCCACGTGATCAGTGCATGATAGCCACGTGATCAGTGCATGATCAGTCACGTGATCATGTGTGATCAGCCACGTGATCAGTGCATGATAGCCACGTGATCAGTGCATGATCAATTACGTGATCAGTGCATGATCAGTCACGTGATCAGTGCATGATAGCCACGTGATCAGTGCATGATCAGCCACGTGATCAGTGCATGATCAGCCACGTGATCAGTGCATGATCAGTCACGTGATCAGTGCATGATCATCCACGTGATCAGTGCATGATCAGTCACGTGATCAGTGCATGATATAGACGTGATCAGTGCATGATCAGTCACGTGATCAGTGCATGATAGCCACGTGATCAGTGCATGATCAGTCACGTGATCAGTGCATGATCAGTCACGTGACCAGTGCATGGTAGCTACGTGATCAGTGCATGATCAGCCACGTGATCAGTGCATGATAGCCACGTGATCAGTGCATGATCAGTCACGTGATCAGTGCATGATCAGTCACGTGATCAGTGCATGATCAGTCACGTGATCAGTGCATGATCAGCCACGTGATCAGTGCATGATCAGCCACGTGATCAGTGCATGATCAGTTACGTGATCAGTGCATGATCAGCCACGTGATCAGTGCATGGTAGCACGTGATCAGTGCATGATCAGCCACGTGATCAGTGCATGATAGCCACGTGATCAGTGCATGATCAGTCACGTGATCAGTGTATGATCAGCCACGTGAACAGTGCATGCTCAGTCACGTGATCTGGGCCTGCTGAGCTGCGTGATTACTGTCTGCTCATCTGCTTGACAATTGCCAGCTGAGCTGCACGATTCCTGCCTGCTCAGCTGCTTGATTATTGCCAGCTGAGCAGCATGATTCCTCACACCTGTGTTCCATGATTATTGCCTGCTGACTGTTTGATTCGTGCCTACTCAGCTCTTTGTTTATTGCCTCCAGAGGCACATGATCAGTGTATGATAGCAAACATGATCAGCGCATGATCAGTCACATGATCAGCGCCATTAAGTCACGTGATCACTACATGATAGTCATGTGATCAGTCCATGCTCAGTCACGGTATCAGTGCATGATCAGCCACGTGATCAGTGCATGATCTGTCACAAGATTAGTGTATGATCATCCACGTGATCAGTGGGCAGTCATGTGATCAGTGCATGATATAGACGTGATCAGTGCATGATCAGTCACGTGATCAGTGCATGATAGCCACGTGATCAGTGCATGATCAGTCACCTGATGGGTGTATGATCATTCACGTGACCTGTACATGGTAGCTACATGATCATTGCATGATCAGCCACGTGATCAGTGCATGATCAGCCACGTGATCAGTGCATGATCAGTCACGTGATCAGTGCATGATCAGCCACGTGATCAGTGCATGATCAGCCACGTGATCAGTGCATGATCAGCCACGTGATCAGTGCATGATCAGTCACGTGATCAGTGCATGATCAGCCACGTGATCAGTGCATGATCAGGCACGTGATCAGTGCATGTCAGCCACGTGATCAGTGCATGATAGCCACGTGATCAGTGCATGATCAGTCACGTGATCAGTGCATGATCAGTTACGTGATCAGTGTATGATCAGCCACGTGATCAGTGCATGATCAGCCACATGATCAGTGCATGATCAATTACGTGATCAGTGCATGATCAGTCACGTGACCAGTACATGGTAGCTACGTGATCATTGCATGATCAGCCACGTGATCAGTGCATGATAGCCACGTGATCAGTGCATGATAGCCACGTGATCAGTGCATGATCAGTCATGTGATACGTGTGTGATCAGCCACGTGATCAGTGCATGATATCCACGTGATCAGTGCATGACAGCCACGTGATCAGTGCATGAGAGCCACGTGATCAGTGCATGATCAGTCACGTGATACATGTGTGATCAGCCACGTGATCAGTGCATGATGAGCCACGTGATCAGTGCAGGATCAATTACGTGATCAGTGCATGATCAGTCACGTGACCAGTACATGGTTGCTACGTGATCGTTGCATGATCAGCCACGTGAGCAGAGCATGATAGCCACGTGATCAGTGCATGATCAGTCACGTGATCAGTACATGATCAGTCACGTGAACAGTGCATGATCATTTACGTGATCTTTGCATGATCAGTCACGTGACCAGTATATGGTTGCTACGTGATCATTCCATGACGAGCCACGTGAGCAGTGCATGATAGCCACGTGATGTGTGCATGAGTTACGTGAGCAGAGTATGATCAGCCACGTGATCAGTGCATGAGTGCCACGTGATCAGTGCATGATATGTCACGTGACAGGTGTGTGATCAGCCACGTGAACAGTGCATGTTCAGCCACGTGATCAGTGCATGATAGCCACGTGATCAGTGCATGATCAGTTACGTGAGCAGTGTATGATCAGCCACGTGATCAGTGCATGGTCAGACACGTGAACAGTGTATGATCAGCCACGTGATCAGTGCATGATATCCAAGTGATCAGTGCATGATCATCACGTGATCAGTGTATGATCAGCCACGTGAACAGTGCATGCTCAGTCACGTGATCTGGGCCTGCTGAGCTGCGTGATTACTGTCTGCTCATCTGCTTGACAATTGCCAGCTGAGCTGCACGATTCCTGCCTGTCATCTGCTTGACAATTGCCAGCTGTGCTGCGTAATTCCTGCCTGCTCAGCTGCTTGATTATTGCCAGCTGAGCAGCATGATTCCTCACACCTGAGTTCCATGATTATTGCCTGCTGACTGTTTGATTCGTGCCTACTCAGCTCTTTGTTTATTGCCTCCAGAGGCACATGATCAGTGTATGATAGCAAACATGATCAGCGCATGATCAGTCACATGATCAGCGCCATTAAGTCACGTGATCACTACATGATAGTCATGTGATCAGTCCATGCTCAGTCACGGTATCAGTGCATGATCAGCCACGTGATCAGTGCATGATCTGTCACAAGATTAGTGTATGATCATCCACGTGATCAGTGCATGGGCAGTCATGTGATCAGTGCATGATATAGACGTGATCAGTGCATGATCAGTCTCGTGATCAGTGCATGATAGCCACGTGATCAGTGCATGATCAGTCACCTGATGGGTGTATGATCATTCACGTGACCTGTACATGGTAGCTACATGATCATTGCATGATCAGCCACGTGAGTAGTGCATGATAGCCACGTGATCAGTGCATGATCAGTCACGTGATCAGTGCATGATCAGTCATGTGACCAGTACATGGTAGCTGCGTGATCATGCATGATCAGCCACGTGAGCAGTGCATGATAGCCACGTGATCAGTGCATGATCAGACACGTGATCAGTGCATGATCAGTCACGTGATCAGTGCATGATCAGCCACGTGATCAGTGCATGATAGCCACGTGATCAGTGCATGATCATCACGTGATCAGTGCATGATCAGCCACGTGATCAGTGCATGCTCAGTCACGTGATCAGGGCCTGCTGAGCTGCGTGATTACTGTCTGCTCATCTGCTTGACAATTGCCAGCTGAGCTGCACGATTCCTGCCTGCTCAGCTGCTTGATTATTGCCAGCTGAGCAGCATGATTCCTCACACCTGTGTTCCATGATTATTGCCTGCTGACTGTTTGATTCGTGCCTACTCAGCTCTTTGTTTATTGCCTCCAGAGGCACATGATCAGTGTATGATAGCAAACATGATCAGTGCATGATCAGTCACATGATCAGCGCCATTAAGTCACGTGATCACTACATGATAGTCATGTGATCAGTCCATGCTCAGTCACGGTATCAGTGCATGATCAGCCACGTGATCAGTGCATGATCTGTCACATGATCAGTGTATGATCATCCACGTGATCAGTGCATGGGCAGTCATGTGATCAGTGCATGATATAGACGTGATCAGTGCATGATCAGTCACGTGATCAGTGCATGATAGCCACGTGATCAGTGCATGATCAGTCACCTGATGGGTGTATGATCATTCACGTGACCTGTACATGGTAGCTACATGATCATTGCATGATCAGCCACGTGAGTAGTGCATGATAGCCACGTGATCAGTGCATGATCAGTCACGTGATCAGTGCATGATCAGTCACGTGATCAGTGCATGATCAGTCACGTGATCAGTGCATGATCAGCCACGTGATCAGTGCATGATCAGCCACGTGATCAGTGCATGATCAGTCACGTGATCAGTGCATGATCAGTCACGTGATCAGTGCATGATAGCTACGTGATCATGCATGATCAGCCACGTGATCAGTGCATGATAGCCACGTGATCAGTGCATGATCAGTCACGTGATCAGTGCATGATCAGTCACGTGATCAGTGCATGATCAGCCACGTGATCAGTGCATGATCAGTCACGTGATCAGTGCATGATCAGCCACGTGATCAGTGCATGATAGCCACGTGATCAGTGCATGATCAGTCACGTGATCAGTGCATGATCAGTCACGTGATCAGTGCATGATCAGCCACGTGATCAGTGCATGATCAGCCACGTGATCAGTGCATGATCAGTTACGTGATCAGTGCATGATCAGTCACGTGATCAGTGCATGGTAGCACGTGATCAGTGCATGATCAGCCACGTGATCAGTGCATGATAGCCACGTGATCAGTGCATGATCAGTCACGTGATCAGTGTATGATCAGCCACGTGAACAGTGCATGCTCAGTCACGTGATCAGGGCCTGCTGAGCTGCGTGATTACTGTCTGCTCATCTGCTTGACAATTGCCAGCTGAGCTGCACGATTCCTGCCTGCTCAGCTGCTTGATTATTGCCAGCTGAGCAGCATGATTCCTCACACCTGTGTTCCATGATTATTGCCTGCTGACTGTTTGATTCGTGCCTACTCAGCTCTTTGTTTATTGCCTCCAGAGGCACATGATCAGTGTATGATAGCAAACATGATCAGCGCATGATCAGTCACATGATCAGCGCCATTAAGTCACGTGATCACTACATGATAGTCATGTGATCAGTCCATGCTCAGTCACGGTATCAGTGCATGATCAGCCACGTGATCAGTGCATGATCTGTCACAAGATTAGTGTATGATCATCCACGTGATCAGTGCATGGGCAGTCATGTGATCAGTGCATGATATAGACGTGATCAGTGCATGATCAGTCTCGTGATCAGTGCATGATAGCCACGTGATCAGTGCATGATCAGTCACCTGATGGGTGTATGATCATTCACGTGACCTGTACATGGTAGCTACATGATCATTGCATGATCAGCCACGTGAGTAGTGCATGATAGCCACGTGATCAGTGCATGATCAGTCACGTGATCAGTGCATGATCAGTCATGTGACCAGTACATGGTAGCTGCGTGATCATGGCATGATCAGCCACGTGAGCAGTGCATGATAGCCACGTGATCAGTGCATGATCAGACACGTGATCAGTGCATGATCAGTCACGTGATCAGTGCATGATCAGCCACGTGATCAGTGCATGATCAGCCACGTGATCAGTGCATGATCAGTCACGTGATCAGTGCATGATCAGTCACGTGATCAGTGCATGATAGCTACGTGATCAGTGCATGATCAGCCACGTGATCAGTGCATGATAGCCACGTGATCAGTGCATGATCAGCCACGTGATCAGTGCATGATCAGTCACGTGATCAGTGCATGATCAGCCACGTGATCAGTGCATGATAGCCACGTGATCAGTGCATGATCAGCCACGTGATCAGTGCATGATAGCCACGTGATCAGTGCATGATCAGTCACGTGATCATGTGTGATCAGCCACGTGATCAGTGCATGATCAGCCACGTGATCAGTGCATGATCAGCCACGTGATCAGTGCATGATCAGTCACGTGATCAGTGCATGATAGCCACGTGATCAGTGCATGATCAGCCACGTGATCAGTGCATGATCAGCCACGTGATCAGTGCATGATCAGTCACGTGATCAGTGCATGATCAGCCACGTGATCAGTGCATGATCAGTCACGTGATCAGTGCATGATCAGCCACGTGATCAGTGCATGATCAGTCACGTGATCAGTGCATGATATAGACGTGATCAGTGCATGATCAGTCACGTGATCAGTGCATGATAGCCACGTGATCAGTGCATGATCAGTCACGTGATCAGTGCATGATCAGTCACGTGACCAGTACATGGTAGCTACGTGATCATTGCATGATCAGCCACGTGAGCAGTGCATGATAGCCACGTGATCAGTGCATGATCAGTCACGTGATCAGTGCATGATCAGTCACGTGATCAGTGCATGATCAGTCACGTGATCAGTGCATGATCAGCCACGTGATCAGTGCATGATCAGCCACGTGATCAGTGCATGATCAGCCACGTGATCAGTGCATGATAGCCACGTGATCAGTGCATGATCAGTCACGTGATCAGTGCATGATCAGTCACGTGATCAGTGCATGATCAGCCACGTGATCAGTGCATGATCAGCCACGTGATCAGTGCATGATCAGTTACGTGATCAGTGCATGATCAGTCACGTGATCAGTGCATGGTAGCCACGTGATCAGTGCATGATCAGCCACGTGATCAGTGCATGATAGCCACGTGATCAGTGCATGATCAGTCACGTGATCAGTGCATGATCAGCCACGTGAACAGTGCATGCTCAGTCACGTGATCTGGGCCTGCTGAGCTGCGTGATTACTGTCTGCTCATCTGCTTGACAATTGCCAGCTGAGCTGCACGATTCCTGCCTGCTCAGCTGCTTGATTATTGCCAGCTGAGCAGCATGATTCCTCACACCTGAGTTCCATGATTATTGCCTGCTGACTGTTTGATTCGTGCCTACTCAGCTCTTTGTTTATTGCCTCCAGAGGCACATGATCAGTGTATGATAGCAAACATGATCAGCGCATGATCAGTCACATGATCAGCGCCATTAAGTCACGTGATCACTACATGATAGTCATGTGATCAGTCCATGCTCAGTCACGGTATCAGTGCATGATCAGCCACGTGATCAGTGCATGATCTGTCACATGATTAGTGTATGATCATCCACGTGATCAGTGCATGGGCAGTCATGTGATCAGTGCATGATATAGACGTGATCAGTGCATGATCAGTCTCGTGATCAGTGCATGATAGCCACGTGATCAGTGCATGATCAGTCACCTGATGGGTGTATGATCATTCACGTGACCTGTACATGGTAGCTACATGATCATTGCATGATCAGCCACGTGAGTAGTGCATGATAGCCACGTGATCAGTGCATGATCAGTCACGTGATCAGTGCATGATCAGTCATGTGACCAGTACATGGTAGCTGCGTGATCATGGCATGATCAGCCACGTGAGCAGTGCATGATAGCCACGTGATCAGTGCATGATCAGACACGTGATCAGTGCATGATCAGTCACGTGATCAGTGCATGATCAGCCACGTGATCAGTGCATGATCAGCCACGTGATCAGTGCATGATCAGTCACGTGATCAGTGCATGATCAGTCACGTGATCAGTGCATGATAGCTACGTGATCAGTGCATGATCAGCCACGTGATCAGTGCATGATCAGCCACGTGATCAGTGCATGATCAGCCACGTGATCAGTGCATGATCAGTCACGTGATCAGTGCATGATCAGCCACGTGATCAGTGCATGATAGCCACGTGATCAGTGCATGATCAGCCACGTGATCAGTGCATGATAGCCACGTGATCAGTGCATGATCAGTCACGTGATCATGTGTGATCAGCCACGTGATCAGTGCATGATCAGCCACGTGATCAGTGCATGATCAGCCACGTGATCAGTGCATGATCAGTCACGTGATCAGTGCATGATAGCCACGTGATCAGTGCATGATCAGCCACGTGATCAGTGCATGATCAGCCACGTGATCAGTGCATGATCAGTCACGTGATCAGTGCATGATCAGCCACGTGATCAGTGCATGATCAGTCACGTGATCAGTGCATGATCAGCCACGTGATCAGTGCATGATCAGTCACGTGATCAGTGCATGATATAGACGTGATCAGTGCATGATCAGTCACGTGATCAGTGCATGATAGCCACGTGATCAGTGCATGATCAGTCACGTGATCAGTGCATGATCAGTCACGTGATCAGTGCATGGTAGCTACGTGATCAGTGCATGATCAGCCACGTGAGTAGTGCATGATAGCCACGTGATCAGTGCATGATCAGTCACGTGATCAGTGCATGATCAGTCACGTGATCAGTGCATGATCAGTCACGTGATCAGTGCATGATCAGCCACGTGATCAGTGCATGATCAGCCACGTGATCAGTGCATGATCAGTTACGTGATCAGTGCATGATCAGTCACGTGATCAGTGCATGGTCAGCACGTGATCAGTGCATGATCAGCCACGTGATCAGTGCATGATAGCCACGTGATCAGTGCATGATCAGTCACGTGATCAGTGTATGATCAGCCACGTGAACAGTGCATGCTCAGTCACGTGATCAGGGCCTGCTGAGCTGCGTGATTACTGTCTGCTCATCTGCTTGACAATTGCCAGCTGAGCTGCACGATTCCTGCCTGCTCAGCTGCTTGATTATTGCCAGCTGAGCAGCATGATTCCTCACACCTGTGTTCCATGATTATTGCCTGCTGACTGTTTGATTCGTGCCTACTCAGCTCTTTGTTTATTGCCTCCAGAGGCACATGATCAGTGTATGATAGCAAACATGATCAGCGCATGATCAGTCACATGATCAGCGCCATTAAGTCACGTGATCACTACATGATAGTCATGTGATCAGTCCATGCTCAGTCACGGTATCAGTGCATGATCAGCCACGTGATCAGTGCATGATCTGTCACAAGATTAGTGTATGATCATCCACGTGATCAGTGCATGGGCAGTCATGTGATCAGTGCATGATATAGACGTGATCAGTGCATGATCAGTCACGTGATCAGTGCATGATAGCCACGTGATCAGTGCATGATCAGTCACCTGATGGGTGTATGATCATTCACGTGACCTGTACATGGTAGCTACATGATCATTGCATGATCAGCCACGTGATCAGTGCATGATAGCCACGTGATCAGTGCATGATCAGTCACGTGATCAGTGCATGATCAGCCACGTGATCAGTGCATGATCAGCCACGTGATCAGTGCATGATCAGCCACGTGATCAGTGCATGATCAGTCACGTGATCAGTGCATGATCAGCCACGTGATCAGTGCATGATCAGGCACGTGATCAGTGTATGATCAGCCACGTGATCAGTGCATGATAGCCACGTGATCAGTGCATGATCAGTCACGTGATCAGTGCATGATCAGTTACGTGATCAGTGCATGATCAGCCACGTGATCAGTGCATGATCAGCCACGTGATCAGTGCATGATCAGTTACGTGATCAGTGCATGATCAGTCACGTGATCAGTGCATGGTAGCTACGTGATCAGTGCATGATCAGCCACGTGATCAGTGCATGATAGCCACGTGATCAGTGCATGATCAGCCACGTGATCAGTGTATGATCAGCCACGTGAACAGTGCATGCTCAGTCACGTGATCAGGGCCTGCTGAGCTGCGTGATTACTGTCTGCTCATCTGCTTGACAATTGCCAGCTGAGCTGCACGATTCCTGCCTGCTCAGCTGCTTGATTATTGCCAGCTGAGCAGCATGATTCCTCACACCTGTGTTCCATGATTATTGCCTGCTGACTGTTTGATTCGTGCCTACTCAGCTCTTTGTTTATTGCCTCCAGAGGCACATGATCAGTGTATGATAGCAAACATGATCAGTGCATGATCAGTCACATGATCAGCGCCATTAAGTCACGTGATCACTACATGATAGTCATGTGATCAGTCCATGCTCAGTCACAGTGTCAGTGCATGATCAGCCACGTGATCAGTGCATGATCTGTCACATGATTAGTGTATGATCAGTCACGTGATCAGTGCATGATCAGCCACGTGATCAGTGCATGATCAGTCACGTGATCAGTGCATGATCAGTCACGTGATCAGTGCATGATCAGCCACGTGATCAGTGCATGATCAGCCACGTGATCAGTGCATGATCAGCCACGTGATCAGTGCATGATCAGTCACGTGATCAGTGCATGATCAGCCACGTGATCAGTGCATGATCAGGCACGTGATCAGTGCATGATCAGCCACGTGATCAGTGCATGATAGCCACGTGATCAGTGCATGATCAGTCACGTGATCAGTGCATGATCAGTCATGTGATCAGTGCATGATCAGCCACGTGATCAGTGCATGATCAGCCACGTGATCAGTGCATGATCAATTACGTGATCAGTGCATGATCAGTCACGTGATCAGTACATGGTAGCTACGTGATCATTGCATGATCAGCCACGTGATCAGTGCATGATAGCCACGTGATCAGTGCATGATAGCCACGTGATCAGTGCATGATCAGTCATGTGATCGTGTGTGATCAGCCACGTGATCAGTGCATGATATCCACGTGATCAGTGCATGACAGCCACGTGATCAGTGCATGATCAGCCACGTGATCAGTGCATGATGAGCCACGTGATCAGTGCATGATCAATTACGTGATCAGTGCATGATCAGTCACGTGACCAGTACATGGTTGCTACGTGATCGTTGCATGATCAGCCACGTGAGCAGAGCATGATAGCCACGTGATCAGTGCATGATCAGTCACGTGATCAGTACATGATCAGTCACGTGAACAGTGCATGATCATTTACGTGATCTGTGCATGATCAGTCACGTGACCAGTATATGGTAGCTACGTGATCATTCCATGACGAGCCACGTGAGCAGTGCATGATAGCCACGTGATGTGTGCATGAGTTACGTGAGCAGAGTATGATCAGCCACGTGATCAGTGCATGAGTGCCACGTGATCAGTGCATGATATGTCACGTGACAGGTGTGTGATCAGCCACGTGAACAGTGCATGTTCAGCCACGTGATCAGTGCATGATAGCCACGTGATCAGTGCATGATCAGTTACGTGAGCAGTGTATGATCAGCCACGTGATCAGTGCATGGTCAGACACGTGAACAGTGTATGATCAGCCACGTGATCAGTGCATGATATCCAAGTGATCAGTGCATGATCATCACGTGATCAGTGTATGATCAGCCACGTGAACAGTGCATGCTCAGTCACGTGATCTGGGCCTGCTGAGCTGCGTGATTACTGTCTGCTCATCTGCTTGACAATTGCCAGCTGAGCTGCACGATTCCTGCCTGCTCAGCTGCTTGATTATTGCCAGCTGAGCAGCATGATTCCTCACACCTGAGTTCCATGATTATTGCCTGCTGACTGTTTGATTCGTGCCTACTCAGCTCTTTGTTTATTGCCTCCAGAGGCACATGATCAGTGTATGATAGCAAACATGATCAGCGCATGATCAGTCACATGATCAGCGCCATTAAGTCACGTGATCACTACATGATAGTCATGTGATCAGTCCATGCTCAGTCACGGTATCAGTGCATGATCAGCCACGTGATCAGTGCATGATCTGTCACAAGATTAGTGTATGATCATCCACGTGATCAGTGCATGGGCAGTCATGTGATCAGTGCATGATATAGACGTGATCAGTGCATGATCAGTCTCGTGATCAGTGCATGATAGCCACGTGATCAGTGCATGATCAGTCACCTGATGGGTGTATGATCATTCACGTGACCTGTACATGGTAGCTACATGATCATTGCATGATCAGCCACGTGAGTAGTGCATGATAGCCACGTGATCACTGCATGATCAGTCACGTGATCAGTGCATGATCAGTCATGTGACCAGTACATGGTAGCTGCGTGATCATGGCATGATCAGCCACGTGAGCAGTGCATGATAGCCACGTGATCAGTGCATGATCAGACACGTGATCAGTGCATGATCAGTCACGTGATCAGTGCATGATCAGCCACGTGATCAGTGCATGATCAGTCACGTGATCAGTGTATGATCAGCCACGTGATCAGTGCATGATCAGTCACGTGATCAGTGCCTGCTGAGCTGCGTGATTACTGTCTGCTCATCTGCTTGACAATTGCCAGCTGAGCTGCACGATTCCTGCCTGTCATCTGCTTGACAATTGCCACCTGTGCTGCGTAATTCCTGCCTGCTCAGCTACTTGATTATTGCCAGCTGAGCAGCATGATTTCTCAGAGCTGAGTTCCATGATTATAGCCTGCTGACTGATTCCTGCCTACTCAGCTCTATGTTCATTGCCTCCAGAGGCACATGATCAGTGTATGACACCAAACATGATCAGTGCATGATCAGTCACATGATCAGTGCATGATAAGCCACGTGATCAGTGCATGATCAGTCACGTGATCAGTGCATGATCAGTCACGTGATCAGTGCATGATAGCCACGTGATCAGTGCATGATCAGCCACGTGATCAGTGCATGATCAGTCACGTGATCAGTGCATGATCAGTCACGTGATCAGTGCATGATCAGCCACGTGATCAGTGCATGATCAGCCACGTGATCAGTGCATGATCAGCCACGTGATCAGTGCATGATCAGTCACGTGATCAGTGCATGATCAGGCACGTGATCAGTGCATGATCAGCCACGTGATCAGTGCATGATAGCCACGTGATCAGTGCATGATCAGTCACGTGATCAGTGCATGATCAGTCACGTGACCAGTACATGGTAGCTACGTGATCATTGCATGATCAGCCACGTGATCAGTGCATGATAGCCACGTGATCAGTGCATGATCAGTCACGTGATCAGTGCATGATCAGTCACGTGATCAGTGCATGATCAGTCACGTGATCAGTGCATGATCAGCCACGTGATCAGTGCATGATAGCCACGTGATCAGTGCATGATCAGTCACGTGATCAGTGCATGATCAGCCACGTGATCAGTGCATGATCAGCCACGTGATCAGTGCATGATCAATACGTGATCAGTGCATGATCAGTCACGTGATCAGTGCATGTAGCTACGTGATCAGTGCATGATCAGCCACGTGATCAGTGCATGATAGCCACGTGATCAGTGCATGATCAGTCACGTGATCAGTGCATGATCAGTCACGTGATCAGTGCATGATCAGCCACGTGATCAGTGCATGATCAGTCACGTGATCAGTGCATGATCAGTCACGTGATCAGTACATGGTAGCTACGTGATCAGTGCATGATCAGCCACGTGATCAGTGCATGATAGCCACGTGATCAGTGCATGATCAGTCACGTGATCAGTGCATGATCATCCACGTGATCAGTGCATGATCAGTCACGTGATCAGTGCATGATATAGACGTGATCAGTGCATGATCAGTCACGTGATCAGTGCATGATCAGCCACGTGATCAGTGCATGATAGCCACGTGATCAGTGCATGATCAGCCAGTGATCAGTGCATGATCAGTCACGTGATCAGTGCATGATCAGCCACGTGATCAGTGCATGATAGCCACGTGATCAGTGCATGATCAGTCACGTGATCAGTGCATGATCAGTCACGTGAACAGTGCATGATCATTTACGTGATCAGTGCATGATCAGTCACGTGACCAGTATATGATAGCTACGTGATCATTCCATGATGAGCCACGTGAGCAGTGCATGATAGCCACGTGATGTGTGCATGATCAGTTACGTGAGCAGAGTATGATCAGCCACGTGATCAGTGCATGAGTGCCACGTGATCAGTGCATGATATGTCACGTGACAGGTGTGTGATCAGCCACGTGAACAGTGCATGTTCAGCCACGTGATCAGTGCATGATAGCCACGTGATCAGTGCATGATCAGTTACGTGAGCAGTGTATGATCAGCCACGTGATCAGTGCATGGTCAGACACGTGAACAGTGTATGATCAGCCACGTGATCAGTGCATGATATCCAAGTGATCAGTGCATGATCATCACGTGATCAGTGTATGATCAGCCACGTGAACAGTGCATGCTCAGTCACGTGATCAGGGCCTGCTGAGCTGCGTGATTACTGTCTGCTCATCTGCTTGACAATTGCCAGCTGAGCTGCACGATTCCTGCCTGTCATCTGCTTGACAATTGCCAGCTGTGCTGCGTAATTCCTGCCTGCTCAGCTGCTTGATTATTGCCAGCTGAGCAGCATGATTCCTCACAGCTGAGTTCCATGATTATTGCCTGCTGACTGTTTGATTCGTGCCTACTCAGCTCTTTGTTTATTGCCTCCAGAGGCACATGATCAGTGTATGATAGCAAACATGATCAGCGCATGATCAGTCACATGATCAGCGCCATTAAGTCACGTGATCACTACATGATAGTCATGTGATCAGTCCATGCTCAGTCACGGTATCAGTGCATGATCAGCCACGTGATCAGTGCATGATCTGTCACATGATTAGTGTATGATCATCCACGTGATCAGTGCATGGGCAGTCATGTGATCAGTGCATGATCAGTCACGTGATCAGTGCATGATCAGTCACGTGACAGTGCATGATAGCCACGTGATCAGTGCATGATCAGCCACGTGATAGTGCATGATCAGCCACGTGATCAGTGCATGATCAGTCACGTGATCAGTGCATGATCAGCCACGTGATCAGTGCATGATAGCCACGTGATCAGTGCATGATCAGTCACGTGATCAGTGCATGATCAGTCACGTGATCAGTGCATGATCAGTCACGTGATCAGTGCATGATCAGCCACGTGATCAGTGCATGATCAGTCACGTGATCAGTGCATGATAGCACGTGATCAGTGCATGATCAGCCACGTGATCAGTGCATGATAGCCACGTGATCAGTGCATGATCAGTCACGTGATCAGTGCATGATCATCCACGTGATCAGTGCATGATCAGTCACGTGATCAGCATGATATAGACGTGATCAGTGCATGATCAGTCACGTGATCAGTGCATGATCAGCCACGTGATCAGTGCATGATAGCCACGTGATCAGTGCATGATAGCCACGTGATCAGTGCATGATCAGTCACGTGATCAGTGCATGATCAGCCACGTGATCAGTGCATGATAGCCACGTGATCAGTGCATGATCATCACGTGATCAGTGCATGATCAGTCACGTGATCAGTGCATGATCAGCCACGTGATCAGTGCATGATCAGCACGTGATCAGTGCATGATCAGTCACGTGATCAGTGCATGATCAGCCACGTGATCAGTGCATGATCAGTCACGTGATCAGTGCATGATCAGTCACGTGATCAGTGCATGATCAGCCACGTGATCAGTGCATGATAGCCACGTGATCAGTGCATGATCAGTCACGTGATCAGTGCATGATCAGCCACGTGATCAGTGCATGATCAGCCACGTGATCAGTGCATGATCAGCCACGTGATCAGTGCATGATCAGCCACGTGATCAGTGCATGATCAGTCACGTGATCAGTGCATGATCAGCCACGTGATCAGTGCATGATCAGTCACGTGATCAGTATATGGTAGCTACGTGATCATTGCATGACAGCCACGTGATCAGTGCATGATAGCCACGTGATCAGTGCATGATCAGTCACGTGATCAGTGTATGATCAGCCACGTGATCAGTGCATGAGTGCCACGTGATCAGTGCATGATATCACGTGACAGTGTGTGATCAGCCACGTGATCAGTGCATGATCAGCCACGTGATCAGTGCATGATAGCCACGTGATCAGTGCATGATCAGTCACGTGATCAGTGTATGATCAGTCACGTGATCAGTGCATGGTAGCTACGTGATCAGTGCATGATCAGCCACGTGATCAGTGCATGATAGCCACGTGATCAGTGCATGATCAGTCACGTGATCAGTGCATGATCAGTCATGTGATCAGTGCATGATCAGTCACGTGATCAGTGCATGATCAGCCACGTGATCAGTGCATGATAGCCACGTGATCAGTGCATGATCAGTCACGTGATCAGTGCATGATCAGTCACGTGATCAGTGCATGATCAGCCACGTGATCAGTGCATGATCAGCCACGTGATCAGTGCATGATCAGCCACGTGATCAGTGCATGATCAGTCACGTGATCAGTGCATGATCAGTCACGTGACCAGTACATGGTAGCTACATGATCAGTGCATGATCAGCCACGTGATCAGTGCATGATAGCCACGTGATCAGTGCATGATCAGTCACGTGATCAGTGCATGATCAGTCACGTGATCAGTGCATGATCAGCCACGTGATCAGTGCATGATCAGGCACGTGATCAGTGCATGATCAGCCACGTGATCAGTGCATGATAGCCACGTGATCAGTGCATGATCAGTCACGTGATCAGTGCATGATCAGTCACGTGATCAGTGCATGATCAGCCACGTGATCAGTGCATGATCAGCCACGTGATCAGTGCATGATCAGTCACGTGATCAGTGCATGATCAGTCACGTGATCAGTGCATGATAGCTACGTGATCATTGCATGATCAGCCACGTGATCAGTGCATGATAGCCACGTGATCAGTGCATGATAGCCACGTGATCAGTGCATGATCAGTCACGTGATCATGTGATGATCAGCCACGTGATCAGTGCATGATAGCCACGTGATCAGTGCATGACAGCCACGTGATCAGTGCATGATAGCCACGTGATCAGTGCATGATCAGTCACGTGATCATGTGTGATCAGCCACGTGATCAGTGCATGATCAGCCACGTGATCAGTGCATGATCAATTACGTGATCAGTGCATGATCAGTCACGTGACCAGTACATGGTAGCTACGTGATCGTTGCATGATCAGCCACGTGAGCAGTGCATGATAGCCACGTGATCAGTGCATGATCAGTCACGTGATCAGTGCATGATCAGTCACGTGATCAGTGCATGATCAGCCACGTGATCAGTGCATGATCAGTCACGTGACCAGTGCATGATAGCTACGTGATCAGTGCATGATCAGCCACGTGATCAGTGCATGATAGCCACGTGATCAGTGCATGATCAGTTACGTGATCAGTGCATGATCAGCCACGTGATCAGTGCATGATATCCACGTGATCAGTGCATGATCAGTCACGTGATCAGTGTATGATCAGCCACGTGAACAGTGCATGCTCAGTCACGTGATCAGGGCCTGCTGAGCTGCGTGATTACTGTCTGCTCATCTGCTTGACAATTGCCAGCTGAGCTGCACGATTCCTGCCTGTCATCTGCTTGACAATTGCCAGCTGTGCTGCGTAATTCCTGCCTGCTCAGCTGCTTGATTATTGCCAGCTGAGCAGCATGATTCCTCACAGCTGAGTTCCATGATTATTGCCTGCTGACTGATTCTGCCTACTCAGCTCTTTGTTCATTGCCTCCAGAGGCACATGATCAGTGTATGATAGCAAACATGATCAGCGCATGATCAGTCACATGATCAGTGCATGATAAGCCACGTGATCAGTGCATGATCAGTCATGTGATCAGTGCATGATCAGTCACGTGATCAGTGCATGATAGCCACGTGATCAGTGCATGATCAGCCACGTGATCAGTGCATGATAGTCACGTGATCAGTGCATGATCAGTCACGTGATCAGTGCATGATCAGCCACGTGATCAGTGCATGATAGCCACGTGATCAGTGCATGATCAGCCACGTGATCAGTGCATGATCATTCACGTGATCAGTGCATGATCAGCACGTGATCAGTGCATGATCAGCCACGTGATCAGTGCATGATAGCCACGTGATCAGTGCATGATCAGTCACGTGATCAGTGCATGATCAGTCACGTGACCAGTACATGGTAGCTACGTGATCATTGCATGATCAGCCACGTGATCAGTGCATGATAGCCACGTGATCAGTGCATGATCAGTCACGTGATCAGTGCATGATCAGTCACGTGATCAGTGCATGATCAGCACGTGATCAGTGCATGATCAGCCACGTGATCAGTGCATGATAGCCACGTGATCAGTGCATGATCAGTCACGTGATCAGTGCATGATCAGCCACGTGATCAGTGCATGATCAGCCACGTGATCAGTGCATGATCAGTTACGTGATCAGTGCATGATCAGTCACGTGATCAGTGCATGTAGCTACGTGATCAGTGCATGATCAGCCACGTGATCAGTGCATGATAGCCACGTGATCAGTGCATGATCAGTCACGTGATCAGTGCATGATCAGTCACGTGATCAGTGCATGATCAGTCACGTGATCAGTGCATGATCAGTCACGTGATCAGTGCATGATCAGTCACGTGATCAGTACATGGTAGCTACGTGATCATTGCATGATCAGCCACGTGATCAGTGCATGATAGCCACGTGATCAGTGCATGATCAGTCACGTGATCAGTGCATGATCATCCACGTGATCAGTGCATGATCAGTCACGTGATCAGTGCATGATATAGACGTGATCAGTGCATGATCAGTCACGTGATCAGTGCATGATCAGCCACGTGATCAGTGCATGATAGCCACGTGATCAGTGCATGATAGCCACGTGATCAGTGCATGATCAGTCACGTGATCAGTGCATGATCAGCCACGTGATCAGTGCATGATAGCCACTGATCAGTGCATGATCAGTCACGTGATCAGTGCATGATCAGTCACGTGATCAGTGCATGATCAGCCACGTGATCAGTGCATGATCAGTCACGTGATCAGTGCATGATCAGTCACGTGATCAGTGCATGATCAGTCACGTGATCAGTGCATGATCAGCCACGTGATCAGTGCATGATAGCCACGTGATCAGTGCATGATCAGTCACGTGATCAGTGCATGATCAGTCACGTGATCAGTGCATGATCAGCCACGTGATCAGTGCATGATCAGCCACGTGATCAGTGCATGATCAGTTACGTGATCAGTGCATGATCAGCCACGTGATCAGTGCATGATCAGCCACGTGATCAGTGCATGATATGTCACGTGACAGTGTGTGATCAGCCACGTGATCAGTGCATGTTCAGCCACGTGATCAGTGCATGATAGCCACGTGATCAGTGCATGATCAGTTACGTGAGCAGTGTATGATCAGCCACGTGATCAGTGCATGGTCAGACACGTTAACAGTGTATGATCAGCCACGTGATCAGTGCATGATCAATCACGTGATCAGTGTATGATCAGCCACGTGAACAGTGCATGCTCAGTCACGTGATCTGGGCCTGCTGAGCTGCGTGATTACTGTCTGCTCATCTGCTTGACAATTGCCAGCTGAGCTGCACGATTCCTGCCTGTCATCTGCTTGACAATTGCCAGCTGTGCTGCGTAATTCCTGCCTGCTCAGCTGCTTGATTATTGCCAGCTGAGCAGCATGATTCCTCACACCTGAGTTCCATGATTATTGCCTGCTGACTGTTTGATTCGTGCCTACTCAGCTCTTTGTTTATTGCCTCCAGAGGCACATGATCAGTGTATGATAGCAAACATGATCAGCGCATGATCAGTCACATGATCAGCGCCATTAAGTCACGTGATCACTACATGATAGTCATGTGATCAGTCCATGCTCAGTCACGGTATCAGTGCATGATCAGCCACGTGATCAGTGCATGATCTGTCACATGATTAGTGTATGATCATCCACGTGATCAGTGCATGGGCAGTCATGTGATCAGTGCATGATATAGACGTGATCAGTGCATGATCAGTCTCGTGATCAGTGCATGATAGCCACGTGATCAGTGCATGATCAGTCACCTGATCAGTGTATGATCATCCACGTGATCAGTGCATGGGCAGTCATGTGATCAGTGCATGATCAGACGTGATCAGTGCATGATCAGCCACGTGATCAGTGCATGATCAGTCACGTGATCAGTGCATGATCAGTCACGTGACCAGTACATGGTAGCTACGTGATCAGTGCATGATCAGCCACGTGATCAGTGCATGATAGCCACGTGATCAGTGCATGATCAGTCACGTGATCAGTGCATGATCAGTCACGTGATCAGTGCATGATAGCCACGTGATCAGTGCATGATCAGCCACGTGATCAGTGCATGATAGCCACGTGATCAGTGCATGATCAGTCACGTGATCAGTGCATGATCAGTCACGTGATCAGTGCATGATCAGCCACGTGATCAGTGCATGATCAATTACGTGATCAGTGCATGATCAGTCACGTGATCAGTACATGGTAGCTACGTGATCAGTGCATGATCAGCCACGTGATCAGTGCATGATAGCCACGTGATCAGTGCATGATCAGCCACGTGATCAGTGCATGATCAGTCACGTGATAGTGCATGATCAGCCACGTGATCAGTGCATGATAGCCACGTGATCAGTGCATGATCAGCCACGTGATCAGTGCATGATAGCCACGTGATCAGTGCATGATCAGTCACGTGATCATGTGTGATCAGCCACGTGATCAGTGCATGATCAGCCACGTGATCAGTGCATGATAGCCACGTGATCAGTGCATGATCAGTTACGTGAGCAGTGTATGATCAGCCACGTGATCAGTGCATGGTCAGACACGTGAACAGTGTATGATCAGCCACGTGATCAGTGCATGATATCCAAGTGATCAGTGCATGATCATCACGTGATCAGTGTATGATCAGCCACGTGAACAGTGCATGCTCAGTCACGTGATCTGGGCCTGCTGAGCTGCGTGATTACTGTCTGCTCATCTGCTTGACAATTGCCAGCTGAGCTGCACGATTCCTGCCTGCTCAGCTGCTTGATTATTGCCAGCTGAGCAGCATGATTCCTCACACCTGAGTTCCATGATTATTGCCTGCTGACTGTTTGATTCGTGCCTACTCAGCTCTTTGTTTATTGCCTCCAGAGGCACATGATCAGTGTATGATAGCAAACATGATCAGCGCATGATCAGTCACATGATCAGCGCCATTAAGTCACGTGATCACTACATGATAGTCATGTGATCAGTCCATGCTCAGTCACGGTATCAGTGCATGATCAGCCACGTGATCAGTGCATGATCTGTCACATGATTAGTGTATGATCATCCACGTGATCAGTGCATGGGCAGTCATGTGATCAGTGCATGATATAGACGTGATCAGTGCATGATCAGTCTCGTGATCAGTGCATGATAGCCACGTGATCAGTGCATGATCAGTCACCTGATGGGTGTATGATCATTCACGTGACCTGTACATGGTAGCTACATGATCATTGCATGATCAGCCACGTGAGTAGTGCATGATAGCCACGTGATCAGTGCATGATCAGTCACGTGATCAGTGCATGATCAGTCATGTGACCAGTACATGGTAGCTGCGTGATCATGGCATGATCAGCCACGTGATCAGTGCATGATAGCCACGTGATCAGTGCATGATCAGTCACGTGATCAGTGCATGATCAGCCACGTGATCAGTGCATGATAGCCACGTGATCAGTGCATGATCAGTCACGTGATCAGTGCATGATCAGTTACGTGATCAGTGTATGATCAGCCACGTGATCAGTGCATGATCAGCCACGTGATCAGTGCATGATCAATTACGTGATCAGTGCATGATCAGTCACGTGACCAGTACATGGTAGCTACGTGATCATTGCATGATCAGCCACGTGATCAGTGCATGATAGCCACGTGATCAGTGCATGATAGCCACGTGATCAGTGCATGATCAGTCATGTGATACGTGTGTGATCAGCCACGTGATCAGTGCATGATATCCACGTGATCAGTGCATGACAGCCACGTGATCAGTGCATGAGAGCCACGTGATCAGTGCATGATCAGTCACGTGATACATGTGTGATCAGCCACGTGATCAGTGCATGATGAGCCACGTGATCAGTGCATGATCAATTACGTGATCAGTGCATGATCAGTCACGTGACCAGTACATGGTTGCTACGTGATCATTGCATGATCAGCCACGTGAGCAGTGCATGATAGCCACGTGATCAGTGCATGATCAGTCACGTGATCAGTGCATGATCAGTCACGTGATCAGTGCATGATCAGCCACGTGATCAGTGCATGATCAGTCACGTGATATGTGTGTGATCAGCCACGTGATCAGTGCATGATAGCCACGTGATCAGTGCATGATCAGCCACGTGATCAGTGCATGAGAGCCACGTGATCAGTGCATGATCAGTCACGTGATCATGTGTGATCAGCCACGTGATCAGTGCATGATCAGCCACGTGATCAGTGCATGATAGCCACGTGATCAGTGCATGATCAGTTACGTGAGCAGTGTATGATCAGCCACGTGATCAGTGCATGGTCAGACACGTGAACAGTGTATGATCAGCCACGTGATCAGTGCATGATATCCAAGTGATCAGTGCATGATCATCACGTGATCAGTGTATGATCAGCCACGTGAACAGTGCATGCTCAGTCACGTGATCTGGGCCTGCTGAGCTGCGTGATTACTGTCTGCTCATCTGCTTGACAATTGCCAGCTGAGCTGCACGATTCCTGCCTGCTCAGCTGCTTGATTATTGCCAGCTGAGCAGCATGATTCCTCACACCTGAGTTCCATGATTATTGCCTGCTGACTGTTTGATTCGTGCCTACTCAGCTCTTTGTTTATTGCCTCCAGAGGCACATGATCAGTGTATGATAGCAAACATGATCAGCGCATGATCAGTCACATGATCAGCGCCATTAAGTCACGTGATCACTACATGATAGTCATGTGATCAGTCCATGCTCAGTCACGGTATCAGTGCATGATCAGCCACGTGATCAGTGCATGATCTGTCACAAGATTAGTGTATGATCATCCACGTGATCAGTGCATGGGCAGTCATGTGATCAGTGCATGATATAGACGTGATCAGTGCATGATCAGTCTCGTGATCAGTGCATGATAGCCACGTGATCAGTGCATGATCAGTCACCTGATGGGTGTATGATCATTCACGTGACCTGTACATGGTAGCTACATGATCATTGCATGATCAGCCACGTGAGTAGTGCATGATAGCCACGTGATCACTGCATGATCAGTCACGTGATCAGTGCATGATCAGTCATGTGACCAGTACATGGTAGCTGCGTGATCATGGCATGATCAGCCACGTGAGCAGTGCATGATAGCCACGTGATCAGTGCATGATCAGTCACGTGATCAGTGCATGATCAGCCACGTGATCAGTGCATGATAGCCACGTGATCAGTGCATGATCAGTCACGTGATCAGTGCATGATCAGTCACGTGATCAGTGCATGATCAGCCACGTGATCAGTGCATGATCAGCCACGTGATCAGTGCATGATCAATTACGTGATCAGTGCATGATCAGTCACGTGACCAGTGCATGGTAGCTACGTGATCATTGCATGATCAGCCACGTGATCAGTGCATGATAGCCACGTGATCAGTGCATGATAGCCACGTGATCAGTGCATGATCAGTCATGTGATACGTGTGTGATCAGCCACGTGATCAGTGCATGATATCCACGTGATCAGTGCATGACAGCCACGTGATCAGTGCATGATAGCCACGTGATCAGTGCATGATCAGTCACGTGATCATGTGTGATCAGCCACGTGATCAGTGCATGATCAGCCACGTGATCAGTGCATGATCAATTACGTGATCAGTGCATGATCAGTCACGTGACCAGTACATGGTTGCTACGTGATCAGTGCATGATCAGCCACGTGATCAGTGCATGATAGCCACGTGATCAGTGCATGATCAGTCACGTGATCAGTGCATGATAGCCACGTGATCAGTGCATGATCAGTCACGTGATCAGTGCATGATCAGTCACGTGACCAGTACATGGTAGCTACGTGATCATTGCATGATCAGCCACGTGATCAGTGCATGATAGCCACGTGATCAGTGCATGATCAGTCACGTGATCAGTGCATGATCAGTCACGTGATCAGTGCATGTAGCTGCGTGATCATGCATGATCAGCCACGTGATCAGTGCATGATAGCCACGTGATCAGTGCATGATCAGTCACGTGATCAGTGCATGATCAGTCACGTGATCAGTGCATGATCAGCCACGTGATCAGTGCATGATCAGTCACGTGATCAGTGCATGATCAGCCACGTGATCAGTGCATGATAGCCACGTGATCAGTGCATGATCAGTCACGTGATCAGTGCATGATCAGTCACGTGATCAGTGCATGATCAGCCACGTGATCAGTGCATGATCAGCCACGTGATCAGTGCATGATCAGTTACGTGATCAGTGCATGATCAGTCACGTGATCAGTGCATGGTAGCTACGTGATCAGTGCATGATCAGCCACGTGATCAGTGCATGATAGCCACGTGATCAGTGCATGATCAGTCACGTGATCAGTGTATGATCAGCCACGTGATCAGTGCATGCTCAGTCACGTGATCAGGGCCTGCTGAGCTGCATGATTACTGTCTGCTCATCTGCTTGACAATTGCCAGCTGAGCTGCACGATTCCTGCCTGCTCAGCTGCTTGATTATTGCCAGCTGAGCAGCATGATTCCTCACACCTGTGTTCCATGATTATTGCCTGCTGACTGTTTGATTCGTGCCTACTCAGCTCTTTGTTTATTGCCTCCAGAGGCACATGATCAGTGTATGATAGCAAACATGATCAGCGCATGATCAGTCACATGATCAGCGCCATTAAGTCACGTGATCACTACATGATAGTCATGTGATCAGTCCATGCTCAGTCACGGTATCAGTGCATGATCAGCCACGTGATCAGTGCATGATCTGTCACAAGATCAGTGTATGATCATCCACGTGATCAGTGCATGGGCAGTCATGTGATCAGTGCATGATATAGACGTGATCAGTGCATGATCAGTCACGTGATCAGTGCATGATCAGTCACCTGATGGGTGTATGATCATTCACGTGACCTGTACATGGTAGCTACATGATCATTGCATGATCAGCCACGTGAGTAGTGCATGATAGCCACGTGATCAGTGCATGATCAGTCACGTGATCAGTGCATGATCAGTCATGTGACCAGTACATGGTAGCTGCGTGATCATGCATGATCAGCCACGTGATCAGTGCATGATAGCCACGTGATCAGTGCATGATCAGTCACGTGATCAGTGCATGATCAGTCACGTGATCAGTGCATGATCAGCCACGTGATCAGTGCATGATCAATTACGTGATCAGTGCATGATCAGTCACGTGATCAGTACATGGTAGCTACGTGATCAGTGCATGATCAGCCACGTGATCAGTGCATGATAGCCACGTGATCAGTGCATGATCAGCCACGTGATCAGTGCATGATCAGTCACGTGATCAGTGCATGATCAGCCACGTGATCAGTGCATGATATCCACGTGATCAGTGCATGATCAGCCACGTGATCAGTGCATGATAGCCACGTGATCAGTGCATGATCAGTCACGTGATCATGTGTGATCAGCCACGTGATCAGTGCATGATCAGCCACGTGATCAGTGCATGATAGCCACGTGATCAGTGCATGATCAGTTACGTGATCAGTGTATGATCAGCCACGTGATCAGTGCATGGTCAGACACGTGATCAGTGTATGATCAGCCACGTGATCAGTGCATGATATCCAAGTGATCAGTGCATGATCATCACGTGATCAGTGTATGATCAGCCACGTGAACAGTGCATGCTCAGTCACGTGATCTGGGCCTGCTGAGCTGCGTGATTACTGTCTGCTCATCTGCTTGACAATTGCCAGCTGAGCTGCACGATTCCTGCCTGCTCAGCTGCTTGATTATTGCCAGCTGAGCAGCATGATTCCTCACACCTGAGTTCCATGATTATTGCCTGCTGACTGTTTGATTCGTGCCTACTCAGCTCTTTGTTTATTGCCTCCAGAGGCACATGATCAGTGTATGATAGCAAACATGATCAGCGCATGATCAGTCACATGATCAGCGCCATTAAGTCACGTGATCACTACATGATAGTCATGTGATCAGTCCATGCTCAGTCACGGTATCAGTGCATGATCAGCCACGTGATCAGTGCATGATCTGTCACAAGATTAGTGTATGATCATCCACGTGATCAGTGCATGGGCAGTCATGTGATCAGTGCATGATATAGACGTGATCAGTGCATGATCAGTCTCGTGATCAGTGCATGATAGCCACGTGATCAGTGCATGATCAGTCACCTGATGGGTGTATGATCATTCACGTGACCTGTACATGGTAGCTACATGATCATTGCATGATCAGCCACGTGAGTAGTGCATGATAGCCACGTGATCAGTGCATGATCAGTCACGTGATCAGTGCATGATCAGTCATGTGACCAGTACATGGTAGCTGCGTGATCATGGCATGATCAGCCACGTGAGCAGTGCATGATAGCCACGTGATCAGTGCATGATCAGTCACGTGATCAGTGCATGATCAGCCACGTGATCAGTGCATGATAGCCACGTGATCAGTGCATGATCAGTCACGTGATCAGTGCATGATCAGTCACGTGATCAGTGTATGATCAGCCACGTGATCAGTGCATGATCAGCCACGTGATCAGTGCATGATCAATTACGTGATCAGTGCATGATCAGTCACGTGACCAGTACATGGTAGCTACGTGATCATTGCATGATCAGCCACGTGATCAGTGCATGATAGCCACGTGATCAGTGCATGATAGCCACGTGATCAGTGCATGATCAGTCATGTGATACGTGTGTGATCAGCCACGTGATCAGTGCATGATATCCACGTGATCAGTGCATGACAGCCACGTGATCAGTGCATGAGAGCCACGTGATCAGTGCATGATCAGTCACGTGATACATGTGTGATCAGCCACGTGATCAGTGCATGATGAGCCACGTGATCAGTGCATGATCAATTACGTGATCAGTGCATGATCAGTCACGTGACCAGTACATGGTTGCTACGTGATCGTTGCATGATCAGCCACGTGAGCAGTGCATGATAGCCACGTGATCAGTGCATGATCAGTCACGTGATCAGTGCATGATCAGTCACGTGAACAGTGCATGATCATTTACGTGATCAGTGCATGATCAGTCACGTGACCAGTATATGGTTGCTACGTGATCATTCCATGACAGCCACGTGAGCAGTGCATGATAGCCACGTGATGTGTGCATGAGTTACGTGAGCAGAGTATGATCAGCCACGTGATCAGTGCATGAGTGCCACGTGATCAGTGCATGATATGTCACGTGACAGGTGTGTGATCAGCCACGTGATCAGTGCATGATCAGCCACGTGATCAGTGCATGATAGCCACGTGATCAGTGCATGATCAGTTACGTGATCAGTGCATGATCAGCCACGTGATCAGTGCATGATCAGACACGTGATCAGTGTATGATCAGCCACGTGATCAGTGCATGATATCCACGTGATCAGTGCATGATCATCACGTGATCAGTGCATGATCAGCCACGTGATCAGTGCATGATCAGCCACGTGATCAGTGCATGATCAGTTACGTGATCAGTGCATGATCAGTCACGTGATCAGTGCATGGTAGCCGTGATCAGTGCATGATCAGCCACGTGATCAGTGCATGATAGCCACGTGATCAGTGCATGATCAGCCACGTGATCAGTGCATGATCAGCCACGTGAACAGTGCATGCTCAGTCACGTGATCAGGGCCTGCTGAGCTGCATGATTACTGTCTGCTCATCTGCTTGACAATTGCCAGCTGAGCTGCACGATTCCTGCCTGCTCAGCTGCTTGATTATTGCCAGCTGAGCAGCATGATTCCTCACACCTGTGTTCCATGATTATTGCCTGCTGACTGTTTGATTCGTGCCTACTCAGCTCTTTGTTTATTGCCTCCAGAGGCACATGATCAGTGTATGATAGCAAACATGATCAGCGCATGATCAGTCACATGATCAGCGCCATTAAGTCACGTGATCACTACATGATAGTCATGTGATCAGTCCATGCTCAGTCACGTATCAGTGCATGATCAGCCACGTGATCAGTGCATGATCTGTCACAAGATTAGTGTATGATCATCCACGTGATCAGTGCACGGGCAGTCATGTGATCAGTGCATGATATAGACGTGATCAGTGCATGATCAGTCTCGTGATCAGTGCATGATCAGTCACCTGATGGGTGTATGATCATTCACGTGACCTGTACATGGTAGCTACATGATCATTGCATGATCAGCCACGTGAGTAGTGCATGATAGCCACGTGATCAGTGCATGATCAGTCACGTGATCAGTGCATGATCAGTCATGTGACCAGTACATGGTAGCTGCGTGATCATCGCATGATCAGCCACGTGAGCAGTGCATGATAGCCACGTGATCAGTGCATGATCAGACACGTGATCAGTGCATGATCAGTCACGTGATCAGTGCATGATCAGCCACGTGATCAGTGCATGATCAGTCACGTGATCAGTGCATGATCAGTCACGTGATCAGTGCATGATAGCCACGTGATCAGTGCATGATCAGCCACGTGATCAGTGCATGATCAGCCACGTGATCAGTGCATGATCAGTCACGTGATCGTGTGTGATCAGCCACGTGATCAGTGCATGATAGCCACGTGATCAGTGCATGATAGCCACGTGATCAGTGCATGATCAGTCATGTGATACGTGTGTGATCAGCCACGTGATCAGTGCATGATATCCACGTGATCAGTGCATGACAGCCACGTGATCAGTGCATGAGAGCCACGTGATCAGTGCATGATCAGTCACGTGATACATGTGTGATCAGCCACGTGATCAGTGCATGATGAGCCACGTGATCAGTGCAGGATCAATTACGTGATCAGTGCATGATCAGTCACGTGACCAGTACATGGTTGCTACGTGATCGTTGCATGATCAGCCACGTGAGCAGAGCATGATAGCCACGTGATCAGTGCATGATCAGTCACGTGATCAGTACATGATCAGTCACGTGAACAGTGCATGATCATTTACGTGATCTTTGCATGATCAGTCACGTGACCAGTATATGGTTGCTACGTGATCATTCCATGACGAGCCACGTGAGCAGTGCATGATAGCCACGTGATGTGTGCATGAGTTACGTGAGCAGAGTATGATCAGCCACGTGATCAGTGCATGAGTGCCACGTGATCAGTGCATGATATGTCACGTGACAGGTGTGTGATCAGCCACGTGAACAGTGCATGTTCAGCCACGTGATCAGTGCATGATAGCCACGTGATCAGTGCATGATCAGTTACGTGAGCAGTGTATGATCAGCCACGTGATCAGTGCATGGTCAGACACGTGAACAGTGTATGATCAGCCACGTGATCAGTGCATGATATCCAAGTGATCAGTGCATGATCATCACGTGATCAGTGTATGATCAGCCACGTGAACAGTGCATGCTCAGTCACGTGATCTGGGCCTGCTGAGCTGCGTGATTACTGTCTGCTCATCTGCTTGACAATTGCCAGCTGAGCTGCACGATTCCTGCCTGTCATCTGCTTGACAATTGCCAGCTGTGCTGCGTAATTCCTGCCTGCTCAGCTGCTTGATTATTGCCAGCTGAGCAGCATGATTCCTCACACCTGAGTTCCATGATTATTGCCTGCTGACTGTTTGATTCGTGCCTACTCAGCTCTTTGTTTATTGCCTCCAGAGGCACATGATCAGTGTATGATAGCAAACATGATCAGCGCATGATCAGTCACATGATCAGCGCCATTAAGTCACGTGATCACTACATGATAGTCATGTGATCAGTCCATGCTCAGTCACGGTATCAGTGCATGATCAGCCACGTGATCAGTGCATGATCTGTCACAAGATTAGTGTATGATCATCCACGTGATCAGTGCATGGGCAGTCATGTGATCAGTGCATGATATAGACGTGAACAGTGCATGATCAGTCTCGTGATCAGTGCATGATAGCCACGTGATCAGTGCATGATCAGTCACCTGATGGGTGTATGATCATTCACGTGACCTGTACATGGTAGCTACATGATCATTGCATGATCAGCCACGTGAGTAGTGCATGATAGCCACGTGATCACTGCATGATCAGTCACGTGATCAGTGCATGATCAGTCATGTGACCAGTACATGGTAGCTGCGTGATCATGGCATGATCAGCCACGTGAGCAGTGCATGATAGCCACGTGATCAGTGCATGATCAGTCACGTGATCAGTGCATGATCAGTCACGTGATCAGTGCATGATCAGCCACGTGATCAGTGCATGATCAGTCACGTGATCAGTGCATGATCAGCCACGTGATCAGTGCATGATCAGCACGTGATCAGTGTATGTCAGCCACGTGATCAGTGCATGATAGCCACGTGATCAGTGCATGATCAGTCACGTGATCAGTGCATGATCAGTCACGTGATCAGTGCATGATCAGCCACGTGATCAGTGCATGATCAGCCACGTGATCAGTGCATGATCAATTACGTGATCAGTGCATGATCAGTCACGTGACCAGTACATGGTAGCTACGTGATCATTGCATGATCAGCCACGTGATCAGTGCATGATAGCCACGTGATCAGTGCATGATAGCCACGTGATCAGTGCATGATAAGTCATGTGATACGTGTGTGATCAGCCACGTGATCAGTGCATGATATCCACGTGATCAGTGCATGACAGCCACGTTATCAGTGCATGAGAGCCACGTGATCAGTGCATGATCAGTCACGTGATACATGTGTGATCAGTCACGTGATCAGTGCATGATCAGCCACGTGATCAGTGCATGATCAGCCACGTGATCAGTGCATGATCAATTACGTGATCAGTGCATGATCAGTCACGTGACCAGTACATGGTTGCTACGTGATCGTTGCATGATCAGCCACGTGAGCAGTGCATGATAGCCACGTGATCAGTGCATGATCAGTCACGTGATCAGTACATGATCAGTCACGTGAACAGTGCATGATCATTTACGTGATCTTTGCATGATCAGTCACGTGACCAGTATATGGTTGCTACGTGATCATTCCATGACGAGCCACGTGAGCAGTGCATGATAGCCACGTGATGTGTGCATGAGTTACGTGAGCAGAGTATGATCAGCCACGTGATCAGTGCATGAGTGCCACGTGATCAGTGCATGATATGTCACGTGACAGGTGTGTGATCAGCCACGTGAACAGTGCATGTTCAGCCACGTGATCAGTGCATGATAGCCACGTGATCAGTGCATGATCAGTTACGTGAGCAGTGTATGATCAGCCACGTGATCAGTGCATGGTCAGACACGTGAACAGTGTATGATCAGCCACGTGATCAGTGCATGATATCCAAGTGATCAGTGCATGATCATCACGTGATCAGTGTATGATCAGCCACGTGAACAGTGCATGCTCAGTCACGTGATCTGGGCCTGCTGAGCTGCGTGATTACTGTCTGCTCATCTGCTTGACAATTGCCAGCTGAGCTGCACGATTCCTGCCTGCTCAGCTGCTTGATTATTGCCAGCTGAGCAGCATGATTCCTCACACCTGTGTTCCATGATTATTGCCTGCTGACTGTTTGATTCGTGCCTACTCAGCTCTTTGTTTATTGCCTCCAGAGGCACATGATCAGTGTATGATAGCAAACATGATCAGCGCATGATCAGTCACATGATCAGCGCCATTAAGTCACGTGATCACTACATGATAGTCATGTGATCAGTCCATGCTCAGTCACGGTATCAGTGCATGATCAGCCACGTGATCAGTGCATGATCTGTCACAAGATTAGTGTATGATCATCCACGTGATCAGTGCATGGGCAGTCATGTGATCAGTGCATGATATAGACGTGATCAGTGCATGATCAGTCTCGTGATCAGTGCATGATAGCCACGTGATCAGTGCATGATCAGTCACCTGATGGGTGTATGATCATTCACGTGACCTGTACATGGTAGCTACATGATCATTGCATGATCAGCCACGTGAGTAGTGCATGATAGCCACGTGATCAGTGCATGATCAGTCACGTGATCAGTGCATGATCAGTCATGTGACCAGTACATGGTAGCTGCGTGATCATGGCATGATCAGCCACGTGATCAGTGCATGATAGCCACGTGATCAGTGCATGATCAGTCACGTGATCAGTGCATGATCAGCCACGTGATCAGTGCATGATCAGTCACGTGATCAGTGCATGATCATCCACGTGATCAGTGCATGATCAGTCATGTGATCAGTGCATGATATAGACGTGATCAGTGCATGATCAGTCACGTGATCAGTGCATGATAGCCACGTGATCAGTGCATGATCAGTCACGTGATCAGTGCATGATCATTCACGTGACCAGTACATGGTAGCTACATGATCATTGCATGATCAGCGTGATAGTGCATGATAGCCACGTGATCAGTGCATGATCAGTCACGTGATCAGTGCATGATCAGTCATGTGATCAGTACATGGTAGCTGCGTGATCATGCATGATCAGCCACGTGATCAGTGCATGATAGCCACGTGATCAGTGCATGATCAGCCACGTGATCAGTGCATGATCAGTCACGTGATCAGTGCATGTCAGCCACGTGATCAGTGCATGATAGCCACGTGATCAGTGCATGATCAGTCACGTGATCAGTGCATGATCAGTCATGTGATCAGTGTATGATCAGCCACGTGATCAGTGCATGATCAGCCACGTGATCAGTGCATGATCAATTACGTGATCAGTGCATGATCAGTCACGTGACCAGTACATGGTAGCTACGTGATCATTGCCTGATCAGCCACGTGATCAGTGCATGATAGCCACGTGATCAGTGCATGATAGCCACGTGATCAGTGCATGATCAGTCATGTGATACGTGTGTGATCAGCCACGTGATCAGTGCATGATATCCACGTGATCAGTGCATGACAGCCACGTGATCAGTGCATGAGAGCCACGTGATCAGTGCATGATCAGTCACGTGATACATGTGTGATCAGCCACGTGATCAGTGCATGATGAGCCACGTGATCAGTGCAGGATCAATTACGTGATCAGTGCATGATCAGTCACGTGACCAGTACATGGTTGCTACGTGATCGTTGCATGATCAGCCACGTGAGCAGAGCATGATAGCCACGTGATCAGTGCATGATCAGTCACGTGATCAGTACATGATCAGTCACGTGAACAGTGCATGATCATTTACGTGATCTTTGCATGATCAGTCACGTGACCAGTATATGGTTGCTACGTGATCATTCCATGACGAGCCACGTGAGCAGTGCATGATAGCCACGTGATGTGTGCATGAGTTACGTGAGCAGAGTATGATCAGCCACGTGATCAGTGCATGAGTGCCACGTGATCAGTGCATGATATGTCACGTGACAGGTGTGTGATCAGCCACGTGAACAGTGCATGTTCAGCCACGTGATCAGTGCATGATAGCCACGTGATCAGTGCATGATCAGTTACGTGAGCAGTGTATGATCAGCCACGTGATCAGTGCATGGTCAGACACGTGAACAGTGTATGATCAGCCACGTGATCAGTGCATGATATCCAAGTGATCAGTGCATGATCATCACGTGATCAGTGTATGATCAGCCACGTGAACAGTGCATGCTCAGTCACGTGATCTGGGCCTGCTGAGCTGCGTGATTACTGTCTGCTCATCTGCTTGACAATTGCCAGCTGAGCTGCACGATTCCTGCCTGTCATCTGCTTGACAATTGCCAGCTGTGCTGCGTAATTCCTGCCTGCTCAGCTGCTTGATTATTGCCAGCTGAGCAGCATGATTCCTCACACCTGAGTTCCATGATTATTGCCTGCTGACTGTTTGATTCGTGCCTACTCAGCTCTTTGTTTATTGCCTCCAGAGGCACATGATCAGTGTATGATAGCAAACATGATCAGCGCATGATCAGTCACATGATCAGCGCCATTAAGTCACGTGATCACTACATGATAGTCATGTGATCAGTCCATGCTCAGTCACGGTATCAGTGCATGATCAGCCACGTGATCAGTGCATGATCTGTCACAAGATTAGTGTATGATCATCCACGTGATCAGTGCACGGGCAGTCATGTGATCAGTGCATGATATAGACGTGAACAGTGCATGATCAGTCTCGTGATCAGTGCATGATAGCCACGTGATCAGTGCATGATCAGTCACCTGATGGGTGTATGATCATTCACGTGACCTGTACATGGTAGCTACATGATCATTGCATGATCAGCCACGTGAGTAGTTCATGATAGCCACGTGATCACTGCATGATCAGTCACGTGATCAGTGCATGATCAGTCATGTGACCAGTACATGGTAGCTGCGTGATCATGGCATGATCAGCCACGTGAGCAGTGCATGATAGCCACGTGATCAGTGCATGATCAGACACGAGATCAGTGCATGATCAGTCACGTGATCAGTGCATGATCAGCCACGTGATCAGTGCATGATCAGTCACGTGATCAGTGCATGATCAGCCACGTGATCAGTGCATGATCAGCACGTGATCAGTGCATGATCAGCCACGTGATCAGTGCATGATCAGCCACGTGATCAGTGCATGATCAGCCACGTGATCAGTGCATGATCAGTTACGTGATCAGTGCATGATCAGCCACGTGATCATTGCCTGATCAGCCACGTGATCAGTGCATGATAGCCACGTGATCAGTGCATGATAGCCACGTGATCAGTGCATGATCAGTCATGTGATACGTGTGTGATCAGCCACATGATCAGTGCATGATATCCACGTGATCAGTGCATGACAGCCACGTGATCAGTGCATGAGAGCCACGGGATCAGTGCATGATCAGTCACGTGATACATGTGTGATCAGCCACGTGATCAGTGCATGATGAGCCACGTGATCAGTGCAGGATCAATTACGTGATCAGTGCATGATCAGTCACGTGACCAGTACATGGTTGCTACGTGATCTTTGCATGATCAGCCACGTGAGCAGAGCATGATAGCCACGTGATCAGTGCATGATCAGTCACGTGATCAGTACATGATCAGTCACGTGAACAGTGCATGATCATTTACGTGATCTTTGCATGATCAGTCACGTTACCAGTATATGGTTGCTACGTGATCATTCCATGACGAGCCACGTGAGCAGTGCATGATAGCCACGTGATGTGTGCATGAGTTACGTGAGCAGAGTATGATCAGCCACGTGATCAGTGCATGAGTGCCACGTGATCAGTGCATGATATGTCACGTGACAGGTGTGTGATCAGCCACGTGAACAGTGCATGTTCAGCCACGTGATCAGTGCATGATAGCCACGTGATCAGTGCATGATCAGTTACGTGAGCAGTGTATGATCAGCCACGTGATCAGTGCATGGTCAGACACGTGAACAGTGTATGATCAGCCACGTGATCAGTGCATGATATCCAAGTGATCAGTGCATGATCATCACGTGATCAGTGTATGATCAGCCACGTGAACAGTGCATGCTCAGTCACGTGATCTGGGCCTGCTGAGCTGCGTGATTACTGTCTGCTCATCTGCTTGACAATTGCCAGCTGAGCTGCACGATTCCTGCCTGTCATCTGCTTGACAATTGCCAGCTGTGCTGCGTAATTCCTGCCTGCTCAGCTGCTTGATTATTGCCAGCTGAGCAGCATGATTCCTCACACCTGAGTTCCATGATTATTGCCTGCTGACTGTTTGATTCGTGCCTACTCAGCTCTTTGTTTATTGCCTCCAGAGGCACATGATCAGTGTATGATAGCAAACATGATCAGCGCATGATCAGTCACATGATCAGCGCCATTAAGTCACGTGATCACTACATGATAGTCATGTGATCAGTCCATGCTCAGTCACGGTATCAGTGCATGATCAGCCACGTGATCAGTGCATGATCTGTCACAAGATTAGTGTATGATCATCCACGTGATCAGTGCATGGGCAGTCATGTGATCAGTGCATGATATAGACGTGAACAGTGCATGATCAGTCTCGTGATCAGTGCATGATAGCCACGTGATCAGTGCATGATCAGTCACCTGATGGGTGTATGATCATTCACGTGACCTGTACATGGTAGCTACATGATCATTGCATGATCAGCCACGTGAGTAGTTCATGATAGCCACGTGATCACTGCATGATCAGTCACGTGATCAGTGCATGATCAGTCATGTGACCAGTACATGGTAGCTGCGTGATCATGGCATGATCAGCCACGTGAGCAGTGCATGATAGCCACGTGATCAGTGCATGATCAGACACGTGATCAGTGCATGATCAGTCACGTGATCAGTGCATGATCAGCCACGTGATCAGTGCATGATATCCACGTGATCAGTGCATGATCATCACGTGATCAGTGCATGATCAGCCACGTGATCAGTGCATGATCAGTCACGTGATCAGGGCCTGCTGAGCTGCGTGATCACTGTCTGCTCATCTGCTTGACAATTGCCAGCTGAGCTGCACGATTCCTGCCTGATCAGCTGCTTGATCATTGCCAGCTGAGCAGCATGATTCCTCACACCTGTGTTCCATGATTATTGCCTGCTGACTGTTTGATTCGTGCCTACTCAGCTCTTTGTTTATTGCCTCCAGAGGCACATGATCAGTGCATGATAGCAAACATGATCAGTGCATGATCAGTCACATGATCAGCGCCATTAAGTCACGTGATCACTACATGATAGTCATGTGATCAGTGCATGCTCAGTCACGTATCAGTGCATGATCAGCCACGTGATCAGTGCATGATCTGTCACGTGATTAGTGTATGATCATCCACGTGATCAGTGCATGGGCAGTCATGTGATCAGTGCATGATATAGACGTGATCAGTGCATGATCAGTCACGTGATCAGTGCATGATAGCCACGTGATCAGTGCATGATCAGTCACCTGATCAGTGCATGATCATTCACGTGACCAGTACATGGTAGCTACGTGATCATTGCATGATCAGCCACGTGATAGTGCATGATAGCCACGTGATCAGTGCATGATCAGTCACGTGATCAGTGCATGATCAGTCATGTGACCAGTACATGGTAGCTGCGTGATCATGGCATGATCAGCCACGTGAGCAGTGCATGATAGCCACGTGATCAGTGCATGATCAGTCACGTGATCAGTGCATGATCAGTCACGTGATCAGTGCATGATCAGCCACGTGATCAGTGCATGATCAGGCACGTGATCAGTGTATGATCAGCCACGTGATCAGTGCATGATAGCCACGTGATCAGTGCATGATCACGTGATCAGTGCATGATCAGTTACGTGATCAGTGTATGATCAGCCACGTGATCAGTGCATGATCAGCCACGTGATCAGTGCATGATCAGCCACGTGATCAGTGCATGATCAGTCACGTGATCAGTGCATGATAGCACGTGATCAGTGCATGATCAGCCACGTGATCAGTGCATGATAGCCACGTGATCAGTGCATGATCAGCCACGTGATCAGTGTATGATCAGCCACGTGAACAGTGCATGCTCAGTCACGTGATCTGGGCCTGCTGAGCTGCGTGATTACTGTCTGCTCATCTGCTTGACAATTGCCAGCTGAGCTGCACGATTCCTGCCTGCTCAGCTGCTTGATTATTGCCAGCTGAGCAGCATGATTCCTCACACCTGTGTTCCATGATTATTGCCTGCTGACTGTTTGATTCGTGCCTACTCAGCTCTTTGTTTATTGCCTCCAGAGGCACATGATCAGTGTATGATAGCAAACATGATCAGCGCATGATCAGTCACATGATCAGCGCCATTAAGTCACGTGATCACTACATGATAGTCATGTGATCAGTCCATGCTCAGTCACGGTATCAGTGCATGATCAGCCACGTGATCAGTGCATGATCTGTCACAAGATTAGTGTATGATCATCCACGTGATCAGTGCACGGGCAGTCATGTGATCAGTGCATGATATAGACGTGAACAGTGCATGATCAGTCTCGTGATCAGTGCATGATAGCCACGTGATCAGTGCATGATCAGTCACCTGATGGGTGTATGATCATTCACGTGACCTGTACATGGTAGCTACATGATCATTGCATGATCAGCCACGTGAGTAGTTCATGATAGCCACGTGATCAGTGCATGATCAGTCACGTGATCAGTGCATGATCAGTCATGTGACCAGTACATGGTAGCTGCGTGATCATGGCATGATCAGCCACGTGATCAGTGCATGATAGCCACGTGATCAGTGCATGATCAGACACGTGATCAGTGCATGATCAGTCACGTGATCAGTGCATGATCAGCCACGTGATCAGTGCATGATCAGCCACGTGATCAGTGCATGATCAATTACGTGATCAGTGCATGATCAGTCACGTGACCAGTACATGGTAGCTACGTGATCATTGCATGATCAGCCACGTGATCAGTGCATGATAGCCACGTGATCAGTGCATGATAGCCACGTGATCAGTGCATGATCAGTCATGTGATACGTGTGTGATCAGCCACATGATCAGTGCATGATATCCACGTGATCAGTGCATGACAGCCACGTGATCAGTGCATGAGAGCCACGTGATCAGTGCATGATCAGTCACGTGATACATGTGTGATCAGCCACGTGATCAGTGCATGATGAGCCACGTGATCAGTGCAGGATCAATTACGTGATCAGTGCATGATCAGTCACGTGACCAGTACATGGTTGCTACGTGATCGTTGCATGATCAGCCACGTGAGCAGAGCATGATAGCCACGTGATCAGTGCATGATCAGTCACGTGATCAGTACATGATCAGTCACGTGAACAGTGCATGATCATTTACGTGATCTTTGCATGATCAGTCACGTTACCAGTATATGGTTGCTACGTGATCATTCCATGACGAGCCACGTGAGCAGTGCATGATAGCCACGTGATGTGTGCATGAGTTACGTGAGCAGAGTATGATCAGCCACGTGATCAGTGCATGAGTGCCACGTGATCAGTGCATGATATGTCACGTGACAGGTGTGTGATCAGCCACGTGAACAGTGCATGTTCAGCCACGTGATCAGTGCATGATAGCCACGTGATCAGTGCATGATCAGTTACGTGAGCAGTGTATGATCAGCCACGTGATCAGTGCATGGTCAGACACGTGAACAGTGTATGATCAGCCACGTGATCAGTGCATGATATCCAAGTGATCAGTGCATGATCATCACGTGATCAGTGTATGATCAGCCACGTGAACAGTGCATGCTCAGTCACGTGATCTGGGCCTGCTGAGCTGCGTGATTACTGTCTGCTCATCTGCTTGACAATTGCCAGCTGAGCTGCACGATTCCTGCCTGTCATCTGCTTGACAATTGCCAGCTGTGCTGCGTAATTCCTGCCTGCTCAGCTGCTTGATTATTGCCAGCTGAGCAGCATGATTCCTCACACCTGAGTTCCATGATTATTGCCTGCTGACTGTTTGATTCGTGCCTACTCAGCTCTTTGTTTATTGCCTCCAGAGGCACATGATCAGTGTATGATAGCAAACATGATCAGCGCATGATCAGTCACATGATCAGCGCCATTAAGTCACGTGATCACTACATGATAGTCATGTGATCAGTCCATGCTCAGTCACGGTATCAGTGCATGATCAGCCACGTGATCAGTGCATGATCTGTCACAAGATTAGTGTATGATCATCCACGTGATCAGTGCATGGGCAGTCATGTGATCAGTGCATGATATAGACGTGAACAGTGCATGATCAGTCTCGTGATCAGTGCATGATAGCCACGTGATCAGTGCATGATCAGTCACCTGATGGGTGTATGATCATTCACGTGACCTGTACATGGTAGCTACATGATCATTGCATGATCAGCCACGTGAGTAGTTCATGATAGCCACGTGATCACTGCATGATCAGTCACGTGATCAGTGCATGATCAGTCATGTGACCAGTACATGGTAGCTGCGTGATCATGGCATGATCAGCCACGTGAGCAGTGCATGATAGCCACGTGATCAGTGCATGATCAGACACGAGATCAGTGCATGATCAGTCACGTGATCAGTGCATGATCAGCCACGTGATCAGTGCATGATCAGTCACGTGATCAGTGCATGATCAGCCACGTGATCAGTGCATGATCAGCACGTGATCAGTGCATGATCAGCCACGTGATCAGTGCATGATCAGCCACGTGATCAGTGCATGATCAGCCACGTGATCAGTGCATGATCAGTTACGTGATCAGTGCATGATCAGCCACGTGATCATTGCATGATCAGCCACGTGATCAGTGCATGATAGCCACGTGATCAGTGCATGATAGCCACGTGATCAGTGCATGATCAGTCATGTGATACGTGTGTGATCAGCCACGTGATCAGTGCATGATATCCACGTGATCAGTGCATGACAGCCACGTGATCAGTGCATGAGAGCCACGTGATCAGTGCATGATCAGTCACGTGATACATGTGTGATCAGCCACGTGATCAGTGCATGATGAGCCACGTGATCAGTGCAGGATCAATTACGTGATCAGTGCATGATCAGTCACGTGACCAGTACATGGTTGCTACGTGATCGTTGCATGATCAGCCACGTGAGCAGTGCATGATAGCCACGTGATCAGTGCATGATCAGTCACGTGATCAGTACATGATCAGTCACGTGAACAGTGCATGATCATTTACGTGATCTTTGCATGATCAGTCACGTTACCAGTATATGGTTGCTACGTGATCATTCCATGACGAGCCACGTGAGCAGTGCATGATAGCCACGTGATGTGTGCATGAGTTACGTGAGCAGAGTATGATCAGCCACGTGATCAGTGCATGAGTGCCACGTGATCAGTGCATGATATGTCACGTGACAGGTGTGTGATCAGCCACGTGAACAGTGCATGTTCAGCCACGTGATCAGTGCATGATAGCCACGTGATCAGTGCATGATCAGTTACGTGAGCAGTGTATGATCAGCCACGTGATCAGTGCATGGTCAGACACGTGAACAGTGTATGATCAGCCACGTGATCAGTGCATGATATCCAAGTGATCAGTGCATGATCATCACGTGATCAGTGTATGATCAGCCACGTGAACAGTGCATGCTCAGTCACGTGATCTGGGCCTGCTGAGCTGCGTGATTACTGTCTGCTCATCTGCTTGACAATTGCCAGCTGAGCTGCACGATTCCTGCCTGTCATCTGCTTGACAATTGCCAGCTGTGCTGCGTAATTCCTGCCTGCTCAGCTGCTTGATTATTGCCAGCTGAGCAGCATGATTCCTCACACCTGAGTTCCATGATTATTGCCTGCTGACTGTTTGATTCGTGCCTACTCAGCTCTTTGTTTATTGCCTCCAGAGGCACATGATCAGTGTATGATAGCAAACATGATCAGCGCATGATCAGTCACATGATCAGCGCCATTAAGTCACGTGATCACTACATGATAGTCATGTGATCAGTCCATGCTCAGTCACGGTATCAGTGCATGATCAGCCACGTGATCAGTGCATGATCTGTCACAAGATTAGTGTATGATCATCCACGTGATCAGTGCATGGGCAGTCATGTGATCAGTGCATGATATAGACGTGATCAGTGCATGATCAGTCTCGTGATCAGTGCATGATAGCCACGTGATCAGTGCATGATCAGTCACCTGATGGGTGTATGATCATTCACGTGACCTGTACATGGTAGCTACATGATCATTGCATGATCAGCCACGTGAGTAGTGCATGATAGCCACGTGATCAGTGCATGATCAGTCACGTGATCAGTGCATGATCAGTCATGTGACCAGTACATGGTAGCTGCGTGATCATGGCATGATCAGCCACGTGAGCAGTGCATGATAGCCACGTGATCAGTGCATGATCAGACACGAGATCAGTGCATGATCAGTCACGTGATCAGTGCATGATCAGCCACGTGATCAGTGCATGATATCCACGTGATCAGTGCATGATCATCACGTGATCAGTGCATGATCAGCCACGTGATCAGTGCATGATCAGTCACGTGATCAGTGCATGCTGAGCTGCGTGATTACTGTCTGCTCATCTGCTTGACATTGCCAGCTGAGCTGCATGATTCCTGCCTGCTCAGCTGCTTGATCATTGCCAGCTGAGCAGCATGATTCCTCACACCTGTGTTCCATGATTATTGCCTGCTGACTGTTTGATTCGTGCCTACTCAGCTCTTTGTTTATTGCCTCCAGAGGCACATGATCAGTGCATGATAGCAAACATGATCAGTGCATGATCAGTCACATGATCAGTGCATTAAGTCACGTGATCAGTGCATGATAGTCATGTGATCAGTGCATGATCAGTCACGTGATCAGTGCATGATCAGCCACGTGATCAGTGCATGATCTGTCACAAGATCAGTGTATGATCATCCGTGATCAGTGCATGGGCAGTCATGTGATCAGTGCATGATATAGACGTGATCAGTGCATGATCAGTCACGTGATCAGTGCATGATAGCCACGTGATCAGTGCATGATCAGTCACGTGATCAGTGCATGATCATTCACGTGACCAGTACATGGTAGCTACGTGATCATTGCATGATCAGCCACGTGAGTAGTGCATGATAGCCACGTGATCAGTGCATGATCAGTCACGTGATCAGTGCATGATCAGTCATGTGACCAGTACATGGTAGCTGCGTGATCATGGCATGATCAGCCACGTGAGCAGTGCATGATAGCCACGTGATCAGTGCATGATCAGACCATGAGATCAGTGCATGATCAGTCACGTGATCAGTGCATGATCAGCCACGTGATCAGTGCATGATCAGGCACGTGATCAGTGTATGTCCAGCCACGTGATCAGTGCATGATAGCCACGTGATCAGTGCATGATCAGTCACGTGATCAGTGCATGATCAGTCATGTGATCAGTGTATGATCAGCCACGTGATCAGTGCATGATCAGCCACGTGATCAGTGCATGATCAATTACGTGATCAGTGCATGATCAGTCACGTGACCAGTACATGGTCAGCTACGTGATCATTGCCTGATGCCACGTGATCAGTGCATGATAGCCACGTGATCAGTGCATGATAGCCACGTGATCAGTGCATGATCAGTCACGTGATCAGTGCATGATCAGTCACGTGATCAGTGCATGATCAGCCACGTGATCAGTGCATGATCAGTCACGTGATCAGTGCATGATCAGCCACGTGATCAGTGCATGATCAGACACGTGATCAGTGCATGATCAGTCACGTGATCAGTGCATGATCAGCCACGTGATCAGTGCATGATCAGGCACGTGATCAGTGTATGATCAGCCAAGTGATCAGTGCATGATAGCCACGTGATCAGTGCATGATCAGTCACGTGATCAGTGCATGATCAGTTATGTGATCAGTGCATGATCAGCCACGTGATCAGTGCATGATCAGCCACATGATCAGTGCATGATCAATTACGTGATCAGTGCATGATCAGTCACGTGACCAGTACATGGTAGCTACGTGATCATTGCCTGATCAGCCACGTGATCAGTGCATGATAGCCACGTGATCAGTGCATGATAGCCACGTGATCAGTGCATGATCAGTCATGTGATACGTGTGTGATCAGCCACATGAACAGTGCATGATATCCACGTGATCAGTGCATGACAGCCACGTGATCAGTGCATGAGAGCCACGGGATCAGTGCATGATCAGTCACGTGATACATGTGTGATCAGCCACGTGATCAGTGCATGATGAGCCACGTGATCAGTGCAGGATCAATTACGTGATCAGTGCATGATCAGTCACGTGACCAGTACATGGTTGCTACGTGATCGTTGCATGATCAGCCACGTGAGCAGAGCATGATAGCCACGTGGTCAGTGCATGATCAGTCACGTGATCAGTGCATGATCATTTACGTGATCTTTGCATGATCAGTCACGTTACCAGTATATGGTTGCTCATGATCATTCCATGACGAGCCACGTGAGCAGTGCATGATAGCCACGTGATGTGTGCATGAGTTACGTGAGCAGAGTATGATCAGCCACGTGATCAGTGCATGAGTGCCACGTGATCAGTGCATGATATGTCACGTGACAGGTGTGTGATCAGCCACGTGAACAGTGCATGTTCAGCCACGTGATCAGTGCATGATAGCCACGTGATCAGTGCATGATCAGTTACGTGAGCAGTGTATGATCAGCCACGTGATCAGTGCATGGTCAGACACGTGAACAGTGTATGATCAGCCACGTGATCAGTGCATGATATCCAAGTGATCAGTGCATGATCATCACGTGATCAGTGTATGATCAGCCACGTGAACAGTGCATGCTCAGTCACGTGATCTGGGCCTGCTGAGCTGCGTGATTACTGTCTGCTCATT